>NC_044979.1:19706088-19974286 GCF_008728515.1 Papio anubis
CTGGTGGGCAAGAGGATGTGGGCATTGACCGTCACCCAGATCCCAGTGAGGGACAGATGGCTCCTGCTTCTTGGGCTGTACTGTCCGATGGCCTGCAAGGGGCCCTTCCGTCAGAACTGCACAGGGAGAGTCTATGAGGCCATGGGGGAAAGACACATTTAGTGTCACATTCATCTCTTTTCATGGCCCATGTTGTGTGGAATTTGCAGTGCTTTTAGAATTTCCGAGCATGCTCATCATTTATGTTCCTGGAGACTTTGCTTCATAATAGTTTGATCTCTTTGGAAAATCCAGAAGACACTACCACATGTGTTTCTAGTCCTACAGAGCCTTAGAAAGTGTTTCTTGAGAAAAGCACGTGCAATATGGAAAGAGCAGCTTTACTCCCAGTGGCTGCAGATACACTTCTGTGAGGTGCCTGCTGTGGCAGCCTGGGCTCCAGCCTGGCATGTCTGGGAGGTTCAGCCCTTTGCTGGTGTTGGAAACATTTTAGCATGTATTTAAAAATTTTTTATTTTTGTGGCTGGGCACAGTGACTCATGCCTGTAATCCCAACACTTTGGGAGGCTGAGGCAGGTGGATCACCTGAGATTAGGAGTTTGAGACCAGCCTGGCCAACATGGTGAAACCCCGTCTCTACTAAAAATACAAAACATTAGCCAGGCATAGTGGCGAGTGCCTGTAATCCCAGCTACTTGGGAGGCTGAGGCAGGAGTTTCACTTGAAACTGGGAGGCGGAGGTTTCAGTGAGCTGAGGTAGTGCCACTGCACTCCAGCCAGGATGATAGAGTGAGACATCATCTCAAAATAAATAAACACATAAATACATAAAATAAAATTTATTTTTGTAGAGATGAGGTCTCACTATGTTGCCCAGGCTGGTCTCAAACTCCTGGCCTCAAGTGATCCTCCTGCCTCAGCCTCCCAGAGTGCTAGGATGATAGGTGTAAGCCACTGTGCCCAGCCTAGTGTATATTTTTTGACACAGTATTTACACTATCTCCTCTGCCCCAGGGCACAAATTCTGTTTCTCCTGGACCTCAGTGGCCCAGTCAGCCTTTGACCAGTTGGAGTTGGGTTGTCACTCTAATTCCTGTTTGATTCACCCTATGTTGGAATAATTTTTTGACACATTTCAGAGCTTGTTCGTGTTAAGGGACCAGTAGTCTGTCTTTTGCTTTCCAGTCCTGGGAACGGACCTGATCCCACACAGGTGTGACATTTGGAATTGAAAATTGTTAGGCTTTGAGAGAGCTGTTTAAAGAAGGGTCGGGTGGGATTAAGAGGCATAGTTGCTCTCTGATGCTCACAAATGAAGTTAGGTTTACACCTTTTGCCCCAGCAGTTTCGCTCTTAGGAATGTATCAAGTTATACCTCTTTGACAGTTAAATCTGCTTACATTTATAAAGAGATTTGTGAATGGATCTTCTAATCCAGAAAAAAGTAATGTTTCTAACTTAATGTAAATTTAAATAAATTCTAATTATGACCAAACTTTCCAGACATATTTCGTGCTGAAATAATTGATAACCAACAGTCAGAGTTAAAAATGATCATAACAAAGTTGACATTTTTCTCCATTCGTAAAATGTGGGTTAGGTTATTTGCAGGCTTTTTCTGGGAAATAAACATAAAGACCCTTTGTCCTATGCAGGTTGGGCCGCTGTGCCATAAACCCGCACTCCCTTTTTCTAATGATGGGAGCCCCGTTAGCGTCATCTTTTTATTCCACAATGTCCAACACAATGTACTGCGTGAGAGATGAATGCATATATGTGTAGACAAATGGTACTTTCCCTAGTTGTGTATGGTCATGATATGTGGTATTATTTAAGTCTTGATGTTTAGTTGATTGTCAAGAGGGAATGAATTAATATACAGCAGATTTTTAGAATTGTATTAAGGTCATTTGGTTAAAAAAGGATGTGTGCGAACTTTTGTTTCAGCACTGTGGGAGGCAGAGGCAGGCGGATCATTTGAAGTCAGGAGTTTGAGATCAGCTTGGCCAACATGGTGAATCCCCGTCTCTACTAAAAATATAAAAATTAGCCAGATGTGGTGGCGGCTGCCTGCAATCCCAGCTACTCGGGGGCTGAGGCAGGAGAATCACTTGAATCTGGGAGGTGGATGTTGCAGTGAGCCGAGATTGTGCCACTGCACTCCAGCCTGGGTGAAGACAGTGGGATAGTAATATGCTAAACCGGGGGAGAGAAAGAGATTTAAATGACAGTCCCAGGCAAGGCTGTCATCATGGGATGTATGTGAGACTGTTAAGCTCCTGAGTCATAGAACTTTTCAGCTGGGAAGTTATATAAATATTCATATATGTATCAGTTTCCACTTCTGTGGCCCTGACAAGATGCCTCAGGGCCTGCAGTTTGGGGATCCAGGCTGTAGGAGTTGAAGACTGTTCCTTTAGGGCATAGCCAACAGGATGAATTTCAGCCTTTTAGTCATTCTGTTTGAGATTCAAATTTTTGGGAGAGAGCCTGGGGCTTGGGATAGTTGCCCATCCCTTGGTCAGGAGAGAATGAGCATCCTGAGTGACGGATCCTGTGGATCCGGTGCCATGGTGGAAGGAGTGTACCCAAGGCAAGACTGGGGTGGGGGTGGGCACCAGGCAGGCTGAACCTGCAGATGTCCCCTCTTGTGGCCCACGCCTGTGAGTCACATGCCCACTTATGCTCAGCATACACACGCAGGCACATGCATAATCATTAATGTGCATGTATCCAGAGGATGACAGTCGTGCAAAGACAAGGAAAGACAAATACGTATTCACAGACGTTGTCACAGGAAAATACAAAACATAGATGCATGAGTACAAGCGTATAGGTTAACAGCAATATATGCAGAGATGCACATACAAGGAAATGTGTGCATGAATACAGACACAATGACTCATGAGTCTGCACCCATAGCGAAATGCAAGGTTGCTTGGAGAGGAAGGAAGGCTGAGTAGAAGAAGTGGACAAAGAGAGAATAAGGGACAGCAGAGATAAGGAGGTGGCAGCAAATGACCCTGGGATACCAGTTGGGTCCACAGGTACATGTTTTTAGGAAAGTTGGCTGGGTGCAGTGGCTCACGCCTGTAATTTCAGCACTTTGGGAGTCTGAGGTGGGCAGATCACCTGAGGTCAGGAGTTTGAGACAAGCCTGGCCAATGTGGCGAAACCTTGTCTCTACTAAAAATACAAAAATTAGCTGGGTATCATGGCATGAACCTGTAGTCCCAGCTACTCGGGAGGCTGAGGCAGGAGAATTGCTTGAACCCAGGAGGCAGAGGTTGCAGTGACCCAAGACCATGAGACCATTCCACTGTACTCCAGCCTGGGCCAAAGAGCGAGACTTCATCCCCCCCAAAAAGAAGAAGAAGAAGAAGAAGAAAGTAGTAGCCCAAGATTTAGGATTTGACTTTGGGTTTCTGTTTGTTCCCTTGTTGCTGGGCCCTCGGCTCAGTTCCTTGCCAGTGTGTTCACTAAGTTCGCTTGATTAGGACCGTGTGGTGCCTCACATGGCAGTGTCTCTGGTTTGTTCAGTCCTTGTTTTTCTTGATCTGCAACAGCCTCCTCTCACCTCTCCTGCCTCATTGCCTGTCTCTTCTGTTACTATATTGCTCTGGCAGTATGGTCATTCCCCATATGGGGAACTGCGTTGAACTGTTTTATGCCCCTGTGTCTTTGCACATGCTGTTCTTTCTGCGTGGAATGCACTTCTCTTCCTCATTTGCTTGATTCTGTACCTCCCTCAGGAAGACTTCTAGAAATCCCAGAATGGTTTGGATGCTCATTGTCCCTGTGCGTCCCTATTGTAACTCCTACCACTGTGTTATGATTGTTCCTAACTAACTTTTTGAAGACAGAGATTGTGCCTTATTCACTCTTACAGTCCCCCCACCTAGCACTGGGCCTGGCAGAGAGTAGGCCCTCAGTAAATGTTGGTTGAATCATTAAGTGGGTGGGTGTAGAAAGGAATGCTTTTATGAGTTAACAATTTAATAGGTAAATGATTATATGAATGATTGAATAGACTAGAATTAATAGCAACTTGGTGTATTAGTCCGTTTTCACACTGCTGATAAAGACATACCTGAGACTGGGTAATTTATAAAGAAAAAGACATTTAATGGACTCACAGTTTCATGTGGCTGGGGAGGCCTCACAATCATGGCGGGAGGTGAGAGGCATGTCTTACATGGCGGCAGACAAGAGAATGACAGCAAAGCGAAATGGGTTTCCCCTATAAAACCATCAGGTCTTGCAGGACTTATTCACTCCCACGAGAACAGTATGGAGGAAACCACCCCCACGATTCAATGATCTCCACCAGGTTCCTCCCACAACACATGGGAATTATGGGAGCTACAATTCAAGATGAGATTGGGTGGGGACACAACCAAACTGTATCACTTGTTGAATTCAGTACTGTGGCTTCTCCCTGGACTTGTAAGCTGCTTCGTAAAGCTGGGCTTCTTTTTATCTTTCTCTGCCCCTTAGCTGCTTTCTCCTGAATCCTAACTCAGAATGCCTTTTCACACCTTCTCTCGTTTCTTGAAGACCATAACCACTCTCTTGGCTTCAGGAGTCACCTCCATGTGGTTGAACCTGGAACTACATCTTCATCCCAGACCTGTTCCATGAACTAAATCCCTGTGGGTGATTAGCTGTCATTTTAAACCCAGTGCTGGCTTTGGGAGGCCAAGGCAAGTGGATCACTTGAGGTCGGGAGTTCAAGACCAGCCTGCCAACATAGTGAAAACCTGTCTCTACTAAAAATACAAAAATTAGCTCAGTATGGTGGTGCACACCTGTAGTCCCACCTATTTGGGAGGCTGAGGCAGGAGAATTGCCTCAACCCGGGAGGTGGAGATTGCAGTGAGCTGAGATCGCACCACTCCACTGCAGCCTGGGCGACAGAGCCACACCCCGTCTCAAACCGCCTCCCCCAAAACAGAAAACCCTCAGTGCTGTCAGTGCCTGAGTTCCCTGCGTGTTGATTCCCTCTCTGTTGGGATAAAAAGAGTTTGTCTCTAATTATAAATGATCCTCATTTGTAGGTACTTTGGAAAGTACAGAAGTATATTTAGTAGAAAATAATCATCTTTATTTCTGCCAATAACAATAGCTGTTACATAAACAGTTTGATATGCATCTTCCTAGTGTTTCAAAATATGTATACAAGACTTCACTTTTTTCATAAAATGGGATCATGCTATGTATACAATTTACATCTTGCAGTTTTCATTGTATTGTAAACATTTTCATGCCGTGATATACTTTCACCCTGCTATGCCGTCATCACCACCATCCATCTCCACGACACTTTTCATCCTGCAAAATAGAACCTCTGTACCCACAAGCAGTTCCTCATTTCCCCTCTCCCTCATCCCCTGGCAACCATCCTTCTACTTTCTGTCTCTATGAATTTGACTCCTCTAGGTACCCCCTATGAATGGAATCATCTGGTATTTATTTTTGTGCCTTCGCATAACATCCTTGAGCTTCACTCATGTTGTAGCGCATGTCAGAATTTCCTTCCTTTTTGAGGCTGAGTGATATTCCACTGTGGGTATGTGCCGCCGGTTGTTTATTCGTTCATCAGCCAGTGGACAGTTGGTGAGTTGCTTCTGCCTGTTGGCTATTGTGAATTACAGTGATTTATTGTTCACTTCTGTTTTTAATACCAGACTGTGGACAGTGGGGGTCAGGGACAGTGTTTGACTCACCTCTGTTTCCTCGAAATCTGGTGGTGTCTCTGGCACATAGTAGTACACCGATCGGTGTTTGAATGAAGACATAGCAGAGTCCGTAGAGGGTGCTTCAGAGGAGGGCTGTGTGGGGGGGGACTTAATCCGAGGCCTGCTGCTCTCTGTGGTGCCAGCAGCCTCTTGGGCAGTGTGGCTTGCATGCCCCAGGACGTTACTGTCTCCCTATCCCCCTTATCCTCAGTCCCTGGGTTCCCCTTCCAAATACCCCTCACATCTGCTGCTTTTCTTTCCCTGCCTTCTCTTTGGTCCTCCCCACCTCATCTGAGATCATTCAGTTTCTTCTGCAGTACGGGAATCTTCCTGCAGTTCTTGCACAAGCACCCTTCTCTTGAAGCTTCAGTTGCTCTGAGTGGGCCAGGTACCTCTCCAGGAGCGGCAGAGGCTTCCGTGAGCCTGGAGGGTGGTCTGAGACAACATCCAGAGTGGTGACCCAAGTGGAAAACTGCCTGTGGCATTGTTGGGAGGGGGGTGCCACGGAGGCGGAGGAATTATCTAACAGACAAGGAGGAGGAACCAGACCTTTTCTGGCCAGAGAACAGGAGCCTGAGGAGTTCTCCCAGGCTATTGTAGAGAGCCTGCCCTTTGGCAAGGGGTGGCTGTTAAGGATGCCAGCTTGTTCGATAAAATCCACGCTGCTTAGTTTGGCAGTTCAGGTCTTCTGTAGTCTAACCCCAGTACCCACCCAATTTCCATCGTGTCCCTGCAGGAATGGCCTACACTACGATGTAGCCAAGCCCCGTGAGGCCTTCTGTTCTTTCTTTAATATCTTACTTATGCTCTTTTCCCCAAAGGGAGTGCCTGACCAGGTTCCTCAATTTTCTAAATTCTGGCCATGTTCAGAGCAAAATTTAGCTCTTATTTTTACCAAGAGAATTAAATTGCACGAATGCACTCTGCTTCATATTCTTTCAGCAATTTCTGTCTACCACTGTATATTTATTTGCTGTTGTTAGAAGCCAATTTTTATTATTAATCTAACTTTTGGTGCATATATCCTTTCTCCTTAAATAGCTTACTAGCCCCTTGCTAACATTTTGCACCTAGAAATATTACTGTTGATTACTAAACATAATATTTCATTGAAACTAAGATGCCATCAGTAGTGTGATGCACCATTTATTTTCTGTACTTCTGTGAAAGATCGTGAAGAAAAAATACTGCCATTTAAACCATATGCACCAATGACTGTAGATTCACCCTGATTTCAGATATCTTAAAATGTGAAAGAAAAGGTCTTAGAATGGATGAATCACAATAGATATGAAGTAAGTGCTTGTTTAGTTTATTTTATTATGTATATATTTGTATTGTATGGAAGATAGATGAGAACATTTATAAGCATGGCAAGAAAAGACCTTAACATTTTATTACTTAAACATTTCCAATTAAATTCTTGTTGAGTCTCTGCTTGGGAATGTGGATCACGTAGCTTTCCTTTATGAATTCAGCACATTTACTTGTAATATATGTTCTTTCTTTAGGAAGCTTCCCTCGTTTTATTTCACCTGTTTTCTTTCATATTTTGTTTTTTTGCTGTAGATTTTAAGGCTTTTTTGTGTACTTTTTTTTTTTGGCAGTGTTTTATATAGGAGGGATGACACTTCTTAAAAAATGTATCTTTTTATAATTGCATATTTTTATCATTGCTTGTTCCTATTATTATTGTGCTTGAAAAGAACAGATGAAGCTGCACTTACTTATTACTTATCTTTTTTGTTTGTTTGTTTTTGAGACAGAGTCTTGCTCTGTCATCTAGGCCAAAGTGCAGTGGTGTGATTTCAGTTCACTGCAGCCTCCACCTCCTGGGTTCAAGTGATTCTTGTGCCTCAGCCTCCTGAGTAGCTCGGACTACAGGTGTGCACCATCATGCCTGGCTAATTTTTGTATTTTTAGTAGAGACGAGGTTTTACCATGTTGGCCAGGCTGATCTCGAACTTCTGGCCTCAGGTGATCCACCTGCCTCTGCCTCCGAAAGTGCTGGGATTACAGGCATGAGCCACTGTGCCTGGCTACAGCCTCTTTTAAAACGAGTGATTCGGAAAAGGCTTTTGAAACAACAAAATGTGATCACTTCTCATCTTAAAAGAGAGCTGACTCATTTGTCCTTACGGATGACTCCATCACTTGGTGGTAGGAGAATATTCTGAATATTCAGTCTAGACTCACTTGCTCCTTATTTGCCTCCAGGCCTCTCCTTGCCAGGCTTTCTCCTTATTGGATGTTACTTACCAAGGGTTTCCACTCATTAGGGGTGGTGATGCTTGTTTTAAAGGTCTTCTAGAACCTTCTAGATAGAACACCTCCTCAGGATCTAAAAATCTCAAGATGATCACAAAGTAACAAGTGATCAGAGCCAGAGCTAGTGTCTCCAATGCCAAGTACAAATTTCAGTGCATGAAAAATACATTTTTAGACTTGAGTATGCATATTTTGTTAAAGAGGCCTCGTTAGGCGATTATTGTATTAGCAGCTGGTTAGAACTTCAGGCCCTGGGAATTCACATCAGCCCTTCACAGCTCCTACTGCATAGAGATGAGTGACCTTTATGAGCACCATTTGATATGCAGAGTCCTCACTTTATTTCTGGGAACTACATTTTTCCTGATTTTTACTGGCTGAGAAGAACAGGAACAAGAAAACATGTTTGTTTGTGCTCTCAAACCCATTTCCCCTTAGGGTTCCTGATTATTAGTATACTCCTCTCTTGCCTTAGCCTGATTTCTTTGATGTGCCTCATCTTGTTTAGATCCAGAATCCCGGATTCTTATTTTTCCAGGCCATGTTGTTAATAATTACACGAACAGCTGGCATTGTTTTTGAAAGCTTTGCCACATGTCAGTCTGGTGGCTCTTGACCTTGTGCAGATTATAATCACCTGGGAAGTTCTAAAATCCCAGACCATACTCAGCCACACTGAGTCAGAACCTCTGGAGGTGGATCCAGGCATGGGTAAAGTGCCAGGGGCTCTGACCTGCGGCTAGAGTTAGTGCCTTCTGTGCGTTCACCTGTGCAGTCCACATAACCACCCTGTGTGCTCTTTTCCTCCTTTTATACACAGAATCACCGAGGACAGGGTTGGTTAACCCAGCATTCATGGAGATTCCAATCCAGATTATTCGATTCCAGAGGCGATTCTTTGAGTATTTCTTTAGTTAACGCACTGGAGCCAGACTATTTGGTTAAAACCAAGCAGTTGCATTCCATAGTATTTATAAAGGTAACTCTTTAATGGTCATTTATGAAGTGCTTTTAAACCCCTGGCTGCTGCTTAGACATCTGTATTATGTTCTTTTCTTGTATAGTTTTCTCATCATGATGTATAGAATTTCTGTTGGTTCAGGAGTATTTGCCCCATTAGCATTTTTATGAACTCAGATTGTCCCTGAATGATCTTAGAGGAGTGACTAGTTAAGTTTTGGGTACTTTATAAGAATCTGTGCTCATTTTAAATCACTGGTTTTGTGGGGAAAGCAGGTGTCATCATCTGACAAGTGGGTTTATAGCTTAAGCCAGCATGATTGGGGAGCAGCTTGCTGAACTGCAGAGACAGACATAGGCAGTGCCAGGGCCAGCCTGTGTGTGCAGACCATTCAGAGAGAACATGTGGGGAGGGGATGGCAACTGTGCACTCAAGGAAATGCCCAAGGAAGGGAAGGGAAAAGAAATAGTAGCAGGGCGGCAGCAGGGTCAAGGAGAAACTGTGCTAGGGAGAGAGGACCACTGATGTTTGAAGGTGAGAGAGAAGATCTAAAGAAGTGGGAGAGGCAAAGACGTGGGTGGAGGGAAGTGTCTGTGAACCCTGAATCCTGTGTGATGCCCTGTCCAGGATTCAGGTTCCTCCAGAGGGAGGGTGCGGCTGGGCATGGTGGCTCACGTCTGTAGTCCCAGCACTTTGGGAGGCTGAGGCAGGACAGTCGCTTGACCCTAGGAGGTGGAGGTTGCAGTGAGCCAAGATCGCACCACTGCATTCCAGCCTGGGCGACAGAGTAAGACTCTGCCTCAAAACAAAACAAACAAAAAAACCAGAAGAGAGGGTGCATAGGATGGGGAGGGGAAGGGCGGGCCTGGCCTTGGGGATGAAGGAGTAGGTAGGGAGGTAACTGGTGACAGCTGGGCTGAGATGAGGGTGAGGTGGTCGGGGACCTCATGTGACATGATGCTGATAACCTCAGCAGGATAGAGAGAGCGTCTGATGAAAAGTATGGCGAGGTGGTCGGGGACCTCGTGACATGATGCTGATAACCTCAGCAGGGCAGAGAGAGCATCTGATGAAAGGTTTCAGCCCCTGGGGAGGTCCAGAGCCCTGGAGCCACAATGAGGTAGGAACCCTCCTATCAAGACGTAGGTGCAGGACTGGGCCAGCACTGGTGGGCCTCGGCCGCCTTTGCTCTCAGTGGTGCCTGGGAGCAGCATGGAAGATGCGTCCCTTTTCCAGCAAACCGGACTTATGTGAGGGTTGCCCTGAGCGTGGAAGATAAATCTGAAGTGATTATTCTTGTACCAAATAGTCTTTAAATGACAAGAGTCCCCTAAGCCACCTTAATAGAATTTGTATACCAGAGGTGGGTTTCCACACAGCTCTTCAGGAATTCATCTCAGTGCACGCTTAAATGAAGGCTCTCAACTCCTTCTTCTTTCTTGAAAGACAAGGAAGGCTGGAAGGGAAATTAGAGGCAGGCTTTCCTTTTCTGACCAGCTTAGTTGAGTGGCTTTCAAACTTCGTTAGGCAGATCTGTGAGATGTGTGTTTGCAAATTTGATAGATACTTAGTTTTTGAAATTTTATGTATATTCTGAAATTTTTTACAATTATAGTAAAAGATCGAATGTATTAATATATGAGTATTCATAAGTATACAATGGATTTTCACAAACTGAATGGCTGTGTAACAACACCAATATCAAGAAACAGAACGTGACCTGCCCCTCAGAAGCTCTCATGTCCCCTTCCAGTTACTGCCATTCTCCAGCTGAAATATTAAATCAGCACATGCAGTCCTGCCATACACACATTTTAACACAATGGAGACCACCCAGTGTTAGCTTGTGGTGCTGGGGGGCAACTTGCTCCTGTGCAGATCTGAAATAAGGTGGCCTCAGCCATCTTCTTGAAAATTTGGCACCGACTAGGAAGATTGTGGGGCTTGGCACTGACTTGAAGTCAGGTGTATTCACTGCTCTCATGACATTGCGTGAACTGTGCCTGGCCCCTGCTGGGGTTGGCTCAGATGTATTAGAGTGTGTGACCCACCTGTGGGTCTCCGAGAGCCTGGCGTGTCATAGGCAGTCCTGGGTTCTGTCGCAGGTCCTTAGTGCTCCTGGGGTCTGCACTCATGCGAAGCCACACTACTGTTTGGTGACTTTAGGAATTTTTTAACCTTGAGGCAAACATTTCCCGGTACTCTGCTGTTAAGCCTGAGCCAGATTGGACCTTTGTCCACTCAGGTGGTTGGCGCTTGAATGCTGGTTTAGGTGTTTGTGGAGTCCTGCAGGCTGGCATTGGAACCCTGTCTACTACCCTTTTGCCGAGAGACAGCAGAATATAGGCTTTTGGTCTCCGTAGTAGGGCATGGGAAGAACATATTAGAACTTCCATTTACTTTAAAAAGTACTGATTTTGTATTTAAAAATAAAAATTAAATTTTACTAATACCTAATATGTGGGTCAATCCTGACATTATCACTTGGTCTATACGACAAAACATTTCGTGTCACATTGAAGAGTAAAGTGTCCTGAGGACAGACAAATCCCATGACATGGAGGGGTTGATGGTGAGTTTGTCACTTTTTTATCTTTCAGTGACTTGGGGTAGATGAAGGTAATGACTGCTCTAAGTGATTTTTCAAATTATAGAAATAATTCCAAGTTTTATATAAATAAATTTTCCCTTAGTAGACAAATGGCTCAAAATGATTTTTTCGAGAGGGTGGGGACTTGTAGATTAGAGATAGTTTTAATAGTGCAAACACAAACAGGTAAGAAATGACAGCTCTTACTCCTAGTATCAGCTCTTTGTCAACCTCATGACCCCATAAAAACAGTATAGACCCCGTAAACCACTGCACTGTCGTGGTACAATGACCCTTTCTTTTGCTTGGCTATAGGGAGAGGTCAACCTCATTACCCCATAAAAACAGTGACAGTATCTATTGGTTTGCAAGGGCCATGTGACAAGGTACCCCAGACGGGGTGGCTTAAATGACAGAAGTTTACTCTCACGGTTTTGGAGCCCAGAAGTCCAAAATCAAGGTGTCGGAGGGGCCATGTTCCCTCTGATGTCATCAGGGAGCATTCTTTCCTGCTTCTTCCGTTTGCCTGGCTGGCCTGGGCATTTGCTGGCAGGCCTGGGCACTCCTTGGCCTGTAGCTGCATCACCCCAGCCGCATGGCTGTCTTCATCCTGTGTGTTCACACCATCTTCCCTCCATGCGAGTCTGTCTCTGTGTCTGAATTCCCCCCTTTACTTGAGGACACCAGTCATGCTGGATTATGGCCCACACCAATGACCTCATTTTACCTTGATTGCCTCTAGTAAGGCTCT
Source organism: Papio anubis (assembly GCF_008728515.1). Taxonomy (NCBI): domain Eukaryota; kingdom Metazoa; phylum Chordata; class Mammalia; order Primates; family Cercopithecidae; genus Papio; species Papio anubis. Next base: position 19,718,397 of record NC_044979.1, read on the forward strand.
ATTTCCAAGTAAGGTCACATTCTGAGATAGTGGGGGTTAGGACTTCAAAATACCTTTTTTGGGGGGCACAATTCCTCCCGTGAGATTAATCAGATGTGATAAGAAGCTGGTCCTTGAGGCCGGGTGCAGTGGCTTACATCTGTAATCCCAGTACTTTGGGAGTCCAAGGCAGGTGGATTGCTTGAGTCCAGGAGTTTGAGACCAGCCTGGGCAACATGGCGAAACCCCATTTCTACAAAAAATACAAAAATTAGCTTGGGTCATGGTGCATGCCTATAGTCGCAGATATACCTGGGAGGATGAGGTGGGAGGATTGCTTGAGCCCAGGAGGCGGAGTTTGCAGTGAGCCGAGACGCTGCCACTACACTGCAGCCTGGGCAACAGAGTGAGACCCTGTCTTAAAAAAAAAAAAAATGTAGCCCCTGAATATTGAGATTCAGATGCATCAAAATGACTGGAAGTGTAGTTTACATCTACAGTTATTAACAAGGAATCTCAGAAAAGTTTTGTTTCGCCTTCAGATGTTAGCAAGTATAATTATGAGGTTATTTATTGCATGTTTTCTTCATTCTTTTAAAACTTGGTATTGTGTATGTTTTGTAAGATTCTTCATATGAAAACAGGAGTCTGTCTGTATAATTTTAAAGCAAAGTGTATGTGTGGAGGTGTGCTTGGGAATTTTTTTATTAATGGAGTATGGACCCAGGCAGTGTGAGACCACCCCCTGGGCTGGCTGCTTGGTGCGGTCAGGTGCATGCAAACACCAACTCCACATCTTACTAACATTCAGCCTTTTCGGGTTTTTCAACCTCTATAGCTTCAGTTTCCTCATTTGTGAAGTGGGTGGTTGGGGAAATTAAGTGATGTACTGACGGAAGGTGCTTCGCCCAGAATTTGGCACATAGTATGCATTCAGTACATAGAAGCCATCATGGATGCTAGTAAGTTAAGTCGTTTTCCGTGGTAGCTTATTTTGTTAACATTTCGTCTTGGGTCAGCTGGTCAACATAGGGCTGCAAATTACCCAAGAAACTCAGCTGCTCAACTGGATGAACAGTGGTTCTACACTAATGGACTTACAATGGAAGGGAGCTAGAGTTTACTTATTATCTTGCTTGGTGAGAACATGGAGGTAGATAAAATCCCAGTGAATGCTCTACTGTGGTTTTTCTGCACCTGTTGGCAGTGGGGGCTGCTGGGAGACCAGGGGTTGTTTACCTGCTGCCGTCAGCCTCTCTTCCCAGGCCATGCAGTAAAGCTGCAGTGAGTCTCGGAGGTTCTCAGTTGGGCAGTCTCACCTGCAGAGGCACTGGGCAATGCCTGTGAGCATTTGTTGTTGTCATCATAGTTTGGGGACAGGCATTACAGACAGGGGGTGGGGTCAGGGATTCCAAAGATCTGGGGGTCTCTAGATGCCTCCATCGCCCAGGCTGGAGTCCAGTGGCGTGATCTCGGCTCACCACAACCTCTGCCTCCTGAGTTCAAGCGATCCTCCCACCTCAGCCTCCTGAGTAGCTGAGACTACAGACGCGTGCCACCTCACCAGGCTAATTTTTGTATTTTTGGTAGAGATGGGATTTCGCCATGTTGCTCAGGCTGGTCTCGAACTCCTGGACTCGAGTGATCTGCCCGCCTCAGCCTCCCAAAGTGTTGGGATTACAGGCGTGAGCCACTGTGCTCGGCCAGCCTTTTAAAGAAAAATTCTGTTTTAGAATATCTTTAGTCTGTGAGACTTTTCCTCCTCTCCCTATAGCCAAGCAAAAGAAAGAGTAATTGTACCATGACAGTAGAGTGGTTTAAATTTTCACTGAAGATGCCCTGTGTTTCTTATCTAAATAGGGTCAGTAATCAAGAGTCTTTTTCTCTTAAAGGCCTCTGATTACTCTGCAGAAATCAACTAAGGCTTACATACAAGCAGAAAACAATGTTTTAAAGAGAAAACTATAACCAGTGTTTAAAAGCAGAGAATAAAAAGCCTCACTCAGTAAATATAACAATGAATGTAATATATTATGTGACTTCATATTATTATGATATGTTAAACCAGTTAAGGAGAAAAAGGAGCAGATGAGAGGCAGTAAGAACATGGGACTGGAGAGAGGCAGGCAAAGGGTGGAGAGAGCTTAGAGGTGGAGAAAGAGGTGGGGGAGGAAAAAAGGGGGAAGGGGAACTTGTAAGCTCACTTGAGAGAACCCTCTTGAACATATTGTTTTTCAAGCTTCCTGTTGATCTCGATTGTGGACATTCTATTTTTTTGATATGGGTTCTCATCCTTTCACTCAGACTGGAGTGCAGTGGCAGAATCATGGCACATTGCAGCCTTGAACTCCTGGGCTTAAGCCATCCTCCTGCCTCAGCCTCCAAACCACTGGGATTACAGGCGTGAGCCACTATGCCCAGCCATTGTGAATATATTTTTTAAATTGCTACATTATATGAAAAAAAAAATCTTTCGTAATCTAATTTTAAAGTGGTCTGTGTTAAAGGATGATTTTAATATGCCTATAAAAAATGTGTTAGCATTCTGGTTTTAAAGTAGAGGTAGTCAGAAGTTACAGTCTTGGGCAGGATGGCACATGTGACTTCAAGCTTTAAATACATAACATTGATAGATGAAATACGAGCACAGAGAGCCAAAAAGTCTCAACGCAAAAGCAAATAATCACCTGTGTGGGTATAGGGCTGCAAAGTACTTAGTGGGGTCAAGGTCAGCTTCTGCCAGGTGAGGGGCTTGGTTTGCAAAGTGCAGCTGAGAGCTGAACACAGCAGATGCTAACGGCCCAGAGGTAGTACTTAGACTACAGCTGTCAGCATGCCTGGATTGGAGCGGTAATAAGGAGGTGATTAATACCCTTCTTTCAAGAAGCTCTGAGAACTGCCTGGAAGGACAGGGATGAGATGTCTTAGACAGTGGCTGGCGCTAAGGCACCTGGGGTGAGTGTTAAAATGTGCACTCATGGGCCCCACGCCCTCAGAATCTGAGGAAAGACCTGGAGATCCATTTTTTAAGAAGATCCCCAGGTGATTCTGAGAGCAGGACTCCTCTTTGAGAGACACTATACCGGTAGAAAATAAGCGAACTTTAGAAAAATAATAGCTTCTCAGTTTAAACTGGGATAAGGGTATTTAACTGGACCTAGGAGGTTTTTGTATTTGACCCCTTCAATTGACTGTCTTAAATTGTTTTTTGGTAAAATATACATAACATAAAATTTGCCATTTTAACCATTTCAAATTGTTCAATTCAGTGACAGTAAGTACATCCACAGTAGTGTGCAGCCACAGGACTGGCTGGACAGAGTGCAGTGGACAGGGGTCCAGTGCACCCTCCTCGCCCCTGGCAGCCACTAACCTGCTTTCTGTCTCTGTGGGTTTGCCTTTTCTGGATATTTCATGTAAATGGAATCATACAGTATGTGTTTGTTTGTGTGTCTGGCTGCTTTCAGTTAGCATAATGTTTTCAAAGTTCATCTGTGTTGAACTATGCATTGGTCTTCCATTCCTTTCTGTGGTTGAATAGTATTGCATTTTATGGATATATCCCCTTTTGTTTTTCCATTCATTAGTTGGTGGACATTTGGGTTGATATCATCTGTTGGCTTTTGTGAATAATGCTGCATTCAAGCAGAAGTTTTGGTTTGAACGCCTGCTTCCAGTGTTTTTTTGGGGATATAGCTAGGAGTGGAATTAGTGGGTTGTGTGATAATTCTATGTTTAACTTGTTGAGAGACCAGATCCCTGCCAAACTCTTTTCCACAGTGGAAGCACCAGCTGTGTCTAAGGGTTCCAATTTCTTCATATTTTCACCAACACTTATTTTTCACTTTAAAAAATATGGCCATCCTATGGGTATGAATTGGCATTTTATTGTGCTTTTGATTTGCATTTCCTTGATGACAAATGATATTAAGCATCCTTCCATGTACTTCTTGGCAATTATATGACTTTTGAGTGAAAAGTTATTCAGATGCTGGGGCAGTGTGGGGGCTGGGGTGGCTGGAGAGATGTTGGTCAAAGGATATAAAATTTCACTTAAGAGGAGTAAGTTCAAGAGATCTATTGTACAACGTAGTGATGATAGTTACCAGTTAATAACAATATATGGTAATCCTAAAAAATGGGGCCATAGACCCCCAAAAAAAAATGCTAAGAGAGGCCTGCTGGGTGGCTCACACCTGTAATCCCAGCACTTTGGGAGGGCAAGGTGGGAGGATCACTTGAGCCCAGGAGTTCAAGGCCAGCCTGGGCAACGTAATGAGACCCTGTCTCTATTAAAAAAAAAAAAATACTAAGAGAGTAGATTTAAATGTTCTTACCACAAAAACTAAGCTATGTAAGGTAATGCATTTGTTAATTAGCTTGATTTAGCCATGCCACAATGTATATATATTTCAAAACATTATGTTGTACACAATAAACATATACAGCTTATTTTGTCAATTATAAAAATAATAAGGGAAATAAATAATTTTTGAAAAGTTGTTCATTTGGGTGGTATTTTCCTCCACAGGCATGAGTTTGATGTGCTGTGACTGAGACTGCGGGTGCTGGGGGCAGACAGCCCAGGGCTCTAGTCCAGATTCTCTGGCAGGGATTTGGGCAAACCGGACCTCTCCGTGCTGCCTGCCCTGCTGTAAAATGGAGACGAGAACAGTGCCTTCACCATCGGGCTTTGTGGGACTCGAAGGGGACTTGTGACGCTTCTGGGCACAGAGCAAGCACTCTGGAGTCATTGTTGCCACTGTTGTCACAAATAAGGAGATCTGCGATTATTTCCCTCCTTCTCTCATGTGGGTCTAGCAAGCTGCCTTAGCTTCGCTTCCTCTGCGGTGGAGGGCGGACTGTCTGCAGGGACACACATTGTTTGCTCATTGGTTGTTCGAAGCCCAGGCAGCCCTTAGTAGGTTGCTGGGGGGAGCAGGCAGGTCTTTGGTCCATTGTGTTTGTTGCTTGAATTTTCTTGCTTCTGATCCAACCTCCAACTTACTTTTTTTTTTTTTTTTTTGAGACGGAGTCTTGCTCTGTCGCCAGGCTGGAGTGCAGTGGCACGGTCTTGGCTTACTGCAACCTCCACCTCCTGGGTTCAAGCAATTCTCCTGCATCAGCCTCCCAAGTAGCTGGGACTACAGGCATCCGCCACCATGCCCGGCTAATTTTTTATATTTTCAGTAGAGATCGGGCTTCAGTGTGTTAGCCAGGATGGTCTCGATCTCCTGACCTTGTGATCCGCCCACCTCGGCCTCCCAAAGTGCTGAGATTATAGGCGTGAGCCACCGCGCCCAGCCTTCCACTTACTTTTGCAGGTAAGGGAGCACATGTATCGCCAGTGCGGTGCCTGAGAAGGCTGATGCCTGGGACAGTCCCCATCTTTTCATACCTCTCCTCTTTGAGTCTCCCTGTGGGCCTCAGCCACTGGAACCAGGTTCCAGGTCTTTCTGTGGCAGCATCCCCATGTGGTCATGGTGCAGAGCTGATTGCAGGAGCTAGCCTCATGCCTCTCTGGCTTTAGCATCCGAGATATTATTTTCACCATCTGGCTCTTTTACATGCTGTTTAAACCTCCTGAAGTTGATGGGCCTGTGTTGAGATGCAGTGAGCAGAGTTTTCAAATTGGGAAGCGGTTTTTAATACTTAGAATTCTTGTTTGCCTTCAATTATGAAAATGTTTGTACAGAGCTGCTCAAGAATGATAATCTGGAAATTTCTTTTGCAAGCTCTCAGTGCACCTGTTCAGAGAGGCAGTGTGGTGCTGTGCCCAGAGCAAGGGGTTTTGGCGGCAGATGGATCCAGGTTCAAATACTGGGTCCACTACTTGCTAGTTGTGGGACTTGAACAAGTTACTTAATCTTTTGGAGCCTCGGGTTTTTCACCAATGACGTGAGAAGAATAATGGATCATAGCACCTGGGAGAGGGTGGCTGTTGGCCACATGAGCTTATAAAAATTGAACATCGTGACTTTTAATTTGGTAAAATATACGTAACATAAAATTTATCATTTGAATCACTTTTAAGCATACAATTCAGTGGCATTCATTACAACGTTTTTAAACATTTCCTTACTTCCTCTTTGGAAGAGTTTAGGCTCCCTCATCTTACTGGTCCCTGAAGGTTATCCGTGATGTCTCCTGCTTCCCTTCCCTACCTTCTTGCAGCAGGCTGGGCAGTTCAGTTCAGCAGAGCGCTAACTGCTTTCCTGAGTGGAAGTGCTCTAACCCAGGGGGAAGTGTAGCTACCTGTGAGGCTTGGCTATTAATAGAGGGTTTCTCAGGTTCATTAAGTGATTATGCGGAAGGCATTAACTAGCCTCTGTTTTTGAAGGGAGGAGGATTCTTCTGTTCGTACAGGTATTTTACTGTTTATTAACACTTCCCTGAATAAGGGATAGGGAGAAAAGGATTCAGATTATTTTTTGCTGTTTTGTAGAAACTCTAGTATAGGAAGAAGAGGAATTTGAAACTGTTTAACCATCGTGTCTTAAAGTTATTTTAGTACTCCTTAATCTGTTCTTTGGAAAGGTGCTGTAATAAATGCACTGCTTTGAGGTATTCTGACATTTCTATTTCCTCCTTCCCTCCTTCTTAAGTGTCATAATTTCCAAGATCTGCCTTGTTCTTTACTATCTTTATGGGACGGTGAACTTTGGCGGGGGAGGGGGACTTTAATACATTCACCGGGTCAGTGATTTGTGTGCAGTCTTTTTAAAGAACAGTACAGAAATCAGCATCTTTGTATTGAACTCCTAATCTGGTGACTTATTAAATGTTCTTATAAAACACAAATAACATTATTGTTCCAGACCCCAAATTCTATTCTTTCTATAATTTGAGTGTTGGAACATCTTTTTAAATTATTAATTTTAAAATTTTTTTAATAATTTTTTTTATTTTAGAAATGGGGTCTTGCTATGTTGCCCAGGCTGGTCTCAAACCACAGGCTTCAAGCAATCCTCCTGCTTGGGCCTGCCAGAGTGATGAGATTATAGGCGTGAGCCACCACGCCCGGCTGGAATATCTTTAATTAATGCAGGCTTAAAAAACCCAGCCTCCCTAATGAAATAATGGATGGAGGCAGTGATCATCAGTGACTGCTTAGTCATTACGTAAAGAGGATGATAGGGAGCCTTCTAATGGATGAAAAGGGCTGTCAACTCTTAAGCCCTTGATAAATTTTAGTATCACTCAGAATAGAACAGCCAGAAACCAGGCACTTCCTGCTGTGATACGGTGGAAACACAGAGGACCACCTAGGGAGTATTCTCGCCAAAAACACTGGTTCTGAATCTAATGAAGCCTCTTGATCTAACTACCAGTTTGTAAGAAATTTGAGGGAAGAACATGTTAAATGACACCATGAGAATATAGTCAGCCAAATATAGAATGTGGACTGTCTACAGGGACAAATGACCTTTCTTTAACAAGTAAACAGTGAGAGCTTTAAAAAGGGGGAAAAAAGAGGAGAAAATTATTATAAAGTAAAAGAGGCCTAAGAGACACATGAACCAAAAACATTGTATGTACCTTGTTTGGATCCTGGTTTGAAAAAAGCGATTGTACTGTTATACAAAAATATTTTGAGGCCACCAAGGAAAACCAAGTTTGAAATGCATAATTAGATGATATTAGGAATTATTTTAAATTTTGTTGGGTGTGATAATTATATTGTGGTTATGATTTTTTAAAGTCCTTATCAGAGATGCTGAAGTATTTGTAGAAATTAATGATGTCTGGGATTTGCTGTATTTGTGTTTTAAAAAAAGTTTATGGGGTTGAAGCTGAGTAATAGGTTTCAGTCTTTCAACTTTTGTGTATGTCTGAAAATGTTATAATAAAAAGTTTATTTAATTAATTAATGTTTTTGAGACAGAGTCTCACTCGGCTCACTGCAACCTCCACCTCCCGGGTTCAAACTATTCTCCTGCCTCAGCCTCCCGAGTAGCTGGGATTACAGGCACGCACCATTACGCCTGGCTAATTTTTGCATTTTTAGTAGACATAGGGTTTCGCCGTGTTGGCTAGACTGGTCTCAAACTCCTGTCCTCAGGTGATCCACCCACCTCAGCTTCCCAAAGTGCTGGGATTACAGGTGTGAGCCACTGTGCCTGGCCTATAGTAAAAAGTTAAAAATGCCAAAATTGGGTTGTTTGGCAGCATTTAAACAATTTATTGTAATAGCAAAAACAGGCATAGAACTCTACATGGAAGGGACTGCAGTTTTAGAAAATTGCCTTCCGGCTTATCTATAGATTTGATCTGGTTAGTTTCTTGTCAAATTAGTATTTACGTTAACTTCCTGTCATTCCCTGTCATGGAGTCCCACAGAGCCCTCAAATAAACCAAGGTAAGTCATAATTATAGACACTTACAGAGTTAATGCTATGGATAATTGCTAATCAGTGGACCCTTCATACCAATAAGCAGGCAGAACAGGGGGTTTGAGAAAGATTGCCAATGAATGGAAATAAGGTAAGAATGAGACTGAGTAATGTGTGTGCTTGACTGAATTAGATTACAGAACTATATGTAACCAGAACTCAATTTGGTACGTGTCTTAGTTCGTTTGGGCTGCTGTAACAAAATACTTTGGACTGGGTCACTTATAGACAATAGAAATTTATCATTCACAGTTCTGGAGGCTGAGAAGTCCAAGATCAAGATCATAGCAGGCTCGGTTTCTGGTGAGGGCTTGTTCTTCATAGCCAGCGCCTTCTGTGTGTCCTCACATGGCAGAAGGGGCAGACAAGCTCTCTTGGGCCTTTTTTAGAAGGACACTAATCCTGTTCATGAGGGTAGGGCCCTCATGACCTAGTCACCTCCCAAAGGCCCTACCTCTTAATACCATCACCTTCGGGTTAGGTTTCAACGTACGAATGTTAGGGGGACACAGATATTCAGACTATAGCAGTATGATTGCTAAAGGTGGCCCCTCCTGACTGCGGCAGAATACCCTTAAATGAATGTGTCCCTGGAGGGCTTGGAAGTCAAACTCCCACCACCTTCCTTGATGGTATCATTTGACCCCAATGATCATCTTTCTGCAGATAATCACTAATCTCGCTCATTGGCCCAGATTTCTCTCTCAAACCCTAGAGTCACATTTCCATCCACCCCGAGTTGGCTCCTCACCTTCCATGTGAGCCTCAAATGACAGGCTGCCCTTGGTGACCCCGCACCATTCGTAGGAGCCATTTCCACATTTGTTAATCTCCTTCCTGCTTCAGGCCACTGCACTCGCCACCCCCTCTGCCTGGAGCAGCCTTCCTGTCTGTCTCTCTTTGTTCCTCATCCTCTCCTGACCTTCCTTGCTGTCCATCACAGCATCTTGCTTATTTCCTTGCCAGTCTTCTCTGTTCATCGTTATTGTTTGTCTGTCTCCTCTTCTCAGCCATAAAGTTGTGAGCAGGGGACCTTTCCATCTTGGCTAACACCTCATACCCTGCACTTAGCTCACATGACCGGTAGGTGTTTGTTGGACTTATGAATGAATGAATGGATGTGTTAGTCTTTGGGGTGGACATGGGAGGTACACTGATGAGACACAGCCTCTTCCTTCAAGTAGCTCATGATTTGGGGTGGGGTGGGGGGGGCAAGTGAGTAATGAGTAAGCCAAGAATACAACCTAAGTGTCACGAGAGAAGCACATGCAGGGTTCTGCAGAAGATAGAAAAGGGGGTTCTGAGGTGTGACAGGAGTTACGGGAAGGAGGAGGGGCCGGTATCAGTAAAGGGGGCAATCTTTGCAAAAGCATGGTGGTCAGAGAGCACGTCAAATAGCTGGGGCATGGGCTGGTTGTAGGGGAGGGTAATACTAATGGCACAGGTGGGAACAGAGAGCTGAAGATTCTTGTATCTCAGCTGAGGGCTTTGGATTTCTGAAGGCTTTTAAGAGCCACTGGAGGATTTTGAGAATGGGGTGACATAGTTGGATTGTTTCTTTTCTTTTAGATGAACTTCATATATACAGAATGGATTGATCAGCTCTGCATGTTAGAAAACTCCAGATAGATTGGAGGGGCTAGGGGAGGCTGCAGAACTTAGGGTGGGCTATGGCTCATAGACAGAGAGACCACAGCCCTGACTGATTACCATGACCAGGAACACACACCTCTGATCAGGGCCAGGGCATTTACAGGGTTTCTCAGCACACCTTCCCTTGGCCCACAGCGCCAGGGTTTGGGGTGTGTGTGTGTGGGGGGGTCACACATCTCTAGTGACACTGTTTGGACAAGGTGGGAACTTGTCATGCTGGAAGTGCTGCCACCCTTTTCATATGGGGCTTAAGACACCACCCAAGAAACACTATAGAAGCCATTTGAAAGGATGTTTGTAGATGCTGTGGCCTCTCCTGGTTCCCGAACCGAACCTAGAGTGAGCGAGGAAGCAGGCAGCATCCATGGTCTCAGGACACCTCTGCCTCCTGTGCTTCCATGTCCTGGAAAGCCTGTCTCTCACAGACGTTGTGCAAGGCAGGGCTCTGAGCGGGTCATTGTAAGGCCTAAATTAATTGGTGGTGGTGGGGAGGACGGTGTGTGAGGGTCCACAGCGCTGGCAGGACCTGGCTATAGGCATGAGCTATTAAGTGGCATATGGGGGAGGGTCAGGGTTTTTTTAAGAGCCTGTTGGATACTCAAGTGGAATTGCCTAGTGGACAGTTGCAACTGTGATTTAGAATCACCTCTGACTTTTTGTTCTGTCTTCCCCGTCCCTTCCATTGGCTGCTGAATTTTATCATCTTTTTTACCTTGGTGCAGTCTCTCTGACTTGGAACTTCTTTTCTGTTCCCTTCACTGTCCTGATCACACTCCTTGCCCCATCGACCGTGCATGTCTGTGTGTATCATGGAGCACTATTTTATGCTTCTTTCCGCTCTGCCAGATTGATTTTTCTGCAGGATAACTTTGGTCAAAAAGCCGCTCTGCTCAGAATATCCTATTCCTTCTTATTGTCTGCCAAGATTCTCACACTCTTGGGCCAACTTTTCCAGTATTATTCTCTCCAACCAAATCCAGCCACTGCAGACACATCCCACTTTGTCCAGACATAGTGCCTTTGTCCTTGCTGCTGCCTCCAGCCGGCGTGACCCCTCTCTCTCTTAAGCCTCCTGATCCCTTGATATAAAATAAACGCTTAATTTAGAGCCGAATTAAGGCATTGAGCCTGCCACATAAGCTGTTTACTGTTTGTTGGAATTAATACCCCCCAGGGAGGCAGTGGTGTCTCCTGGCTGCTTGGGCATCAGTGTGGATGTTCGTTGCTGCTGGCTCCTGCCTTTGGGAGGGAAGGTGCCTGCTCATGCTTAGTCATGGGACGTCGTGTGCCACTCCTGCTCTGAGTGTAATAGGAGACAGAAGAATCTGGAAGCTCATGGTGTCCTTTTCCCTGTTGTTACAAGACTGTGTTTTAAATTAAATTATTTTAGAAACAGATGGCTGACAGAGAAATTTTTTTGCCTTTGTTCTTAGTGAATTGAGTTATTTAGTTTAGTTTGTTTTGGTTACTCAAAGTGCTGACAATCTTGCTTTCTAGGTTGGTGAAAGAGGATTGCATTTTATTTAGGAAAGAATAAAGCAAAACAAAGCAAAACAGAACATCTTCTAATAAATCCTCTGGACCTTGCCTTCAATTAAACCAACATTTTAATATCCTTAGCTCTTCACATGAGAAAATCATGCACAGAGGTAGAGTCCCTAAACCCCAACAGGAAACCTAAACTGATGTTTTAGCTGTAATAGTTGAATTTTTTAAAAACCTTACAGTATTAGTATTTCAGTATTGTTTGGTTGCAGTCATTGTTTTCTGAAGTTCCACATGAGTTCTCTTTATGTTTGGGTGAGGTCACTAATTGTTATCCGTGTTCCATCTTTAGAGGAGGAAATGGAAGGGATGACTAATTACGAGATATTTCTCCAGGGGAACTGAGCAAGTTGGAGATAGAACAGCACCCAGTTCTGTTCTCTGTGGAATGTTCTGGAGACTTTGGCCCCATTATCCCTCTCTGGATGGGATTGTATTTTGCCAGTGCTGAAGAGCTGTGCTTTTTATGAGCTGGTGTTTTTCCAGCTAAAACTGAAGCTGCCCACTACTGGTATCATGGCCATTTATCATTTGGGGCTCCCCTTTCTGGGGGAACCCCTTATGGTTTGAGGGTTAGAGAAAACCTCATAGCATATACATAGGGTCTTATTTTCCTTCCACTTGGGAAGTCAGATGTCAACACCCATTTTTCAGGTAGTAATTTTCAGGGACAGTGTATCTTGTTAGAGGATGAAGGAACTGAGACCCAGGAATGTGAAATGGCTCCTCCAGGTGGGCCAGGATGCGGCCCGAGGCCTGCAGCTCTCATCTCTGGCACTCTCTATTATTACAGCATGGTGCCTCTTATTTGAGTCAGGAATCAAAGATGTGACCTATGGTAATTCAAACATTTTAATGTTGTCTGTGACCTAATAAAAGTCAAGAAACAAAGGATGTCAAAGGAAGACTTCAAAATGAAGTTTAAGAATATTCGTGAACTTAGAACAGTGGGGATAAGCGCAGTCAGTTCCTTTCCATTCACTCCCAGGCTGATATTTTCTGTGTTGCGAAACACAGAACTAAAACTAAAACATATCCAACTACAGCCTAAAACACTGATTTGGGAATAGCAGTTTTTCCTCCCATGGACATGGGAAACCTGTCTTCTAGTTTCAGGCAGAGCACGGCCATCCTGTCTCATTTCTGTGGATGACGCCCTCTCCCCTGCTCCTCCAGGTCTTTCACAAATTCTCTGCTCTCCTGGTGGGCTCCGCCCCATCCCTCAACCACTCCCTATTTTCAGTGGATGTCCTGGACTTGTTTTTTGTTTGTTTGTTTGTTTGTTTGTTTTTAATAGGAAATACTATATCCAGAGAAGCCCTCTAACCAGAATTCCCACAGATCCTCACAAATAAATCTGTGAAGTTTCCTGGTCTGTGAACTCACTCTCAGTCCGCCCTCCGTGGTAGTAATTTTCAGGGACCCTGTGTCTCGTGGAGGATCAAAGGCCACTTCCTCTCCGGGTTCCATTCCTTCCTTCCTTCTCAGCCCCGTGGGCTCCTCACTGGTCCTTTCGTCTTTGGTATCATCATCTCTTTTGCATTACTCCATCAGCCGTGTTGTCACCCTTTTGATATCATTTGAGTCACCCTTTGGTTCCAATTATAGGTTCCAAAACAACAGTAAGAACGACAACAACAACAAAAACCCATACACTACTTCCTGATGACAACCTGAGTTACTTTCATTTTTATTTTGCAAGAATTGTATTTTATTTATTTTACTATTATTATTTTTGAGACAGAGTCTTACTCTGTCGCCCAGGCTAGAGTACAGTGGCAAAATCTCAGCTCACTGCAACCTCCCCTTCCTGGGTTCAAGTGATTCTCCTGCCTCAGCCTCCCAAATAGCTGAGATTACAAGCACGTGCCACCATGCCTGGCTAATTTTTGTATTTTCATTAGAGATGGGGTTTCGCCATGTTGGCCAGGCTGGTCTTGAACTCCTGACTTCAGGTGATCCGCCTGCCCTGGCTTCCCAAAGTGCTGAGATTACAGGTGTGAGCCACCGTGCCTGGCCTATTTTGCAAGAATTTTAGACATAAAGTTGGAAAATGAATACACAGGGTTCCCATATGCCCTTCATTCAGCTTCCCCTAATAATAACATCTTACATGATCGTAGTGGAGTTACCACAGTTAGGAAGTTTGCTTTTGTTCAATGCCACGAATGAAACTACAGGCTTTACAGGGCTTCACTAGTTCTTCCACTTCTGTTCTGGAGTCCAGTCCAGACTTGCACATCACATTTAGTTGTCACGGCGCCTCAGTCTGCTCAGTTCCTCAGTCTTTTCTTGCCTTTTATGACCTTGGCATTTTTGAAAGTCAGGTCTTTTATAGAACATCCCTGGTCCTGGGTTTATCTGATGCTTCCTCATGATTAGAGGAAACATTTTGCATTAGCTGCTTCGCCTTTTTAGAAACTTGCATCTTTAACCAGCTCCTCGGTGATTCTTCTCTCTCATCTCAGAACCAAGCAACTTCCCCAGACCCTCCAGGTCCTACCTCCCTTCCCTCTCTCACGCAGTGAAGCTGCTCGTGAAGTTGACTGCATGGAGCTCGCGTTTCCTCATCTGCCCTTCACTAGTCAGCCTGGCTTCTGCCACCACGAGAAACGTGCACGCCAGGAGGGCCTCTCCAGCCTGCACGTGCTTGATCTCTCCGGGTCATTCAGCACAGCGACCCTTCCCCAGTACCAACTGATTTTCTGTTTTCTTGTCACCTCACATTCCTGGTTTTCCCCTGTCTCCTTGGCTTCTCCTCTTCACGTTTGCAGGTTTATTTCAGGCTTGGATATTCATCTGCATGCTTGATATCACCATGTGAATTTCCCTAAAATAAATCCCAGGCTAGTGCTTCTCAAACTTGAATGGGTGCGTGAATTACCTGGGGGTCATGGTAAAAGCAGTTTCTGATTCCGCAGGGTCTTGAGTGGGCTTGAGATGCTGCATTTCCAAAACACTCCCGGCTGATGCTGAAGGTCCGCCGACTACACTCTGAGGAGCAAAGTGCTAAATATACCACTCTGAGCCGCTGTCGTCTTAAGTTCAACTCTAGTGACCACATAACTGATCTCTCTACATCTCCTCCTGCCCCCATTAGCCTGTTCTGCGCACAGCAGCAAGAGGGATTTTTGAAAACCATTTTTCAGATCGTGTCATTCCCATGCTTTTAAATAGCTTCTTCACTGGCTTCCCACTGCATTTGCTGAGTGTCCTCAGCATTGTGCCTTCCAAGCTTTGCATGGTATGGTCTCCTGCCTTTCTCTGACTCTACCTTGGAGTTTAAGAACTTTTTTTTTCTGTTCCTCTCCAGACATGCTGGTCTCCTCTGTGTTCTCCAGTCAGCTGCGTTCCCAGTACTGCCCCTCTGCCTCCCACTCCGGGCCCGTGGGCAGATCCCACATCCTTTGCCCACATAGTACCTCAGAATGTGCCACTCTGCAAACTGTTGTTTTCCAGTTAAGACAAAATAAAGAACTTAGAGTGTAAATTGACTGTTCATATAGCATGCTGTCTAGTTTTTATAATTTTAATTTTTAATTTGAGCATGGCCTAGTCTCTGAAAAGGCAGTATGTTGATTTCCATACTGGTTCAAGAACCTTGTCTCATTGCAGACCCATAACAAAAAGCTTGTGGATCACACCGTGAGTAACAGTGGGTTAGGACACTCTTGTCTGCCTTCACATCTCCTGCACACACACACACCCCTCATGCCTCCCCCACCCACACACCTCCAGGGACACGTGGTCTTAAATGTGAAAAAAAAAACCTTAAAACTGTTAGAAGACAAGATAGAAGAGTAACATAATGCCTTTTAGTGACGGAAATGATTTCTTAAACCTTCCATCTTAAAATATATACAGGTGAATCTCAAACAATGACAAAAGACTGAAAAATTTGACCATATTAAAACTGAGACCTTCTTTTTTTTTTTTTTGAGACAAGACTTTTGCTCTGTCACCCAGTCTGGAGTGCAGTGACGCAATCTCGGCTCACTGCAACCTCTGCCTCCTGGGTTCAAGAGATTCTCCTGCCTCAGCCTCCCGAGTAGCTGGATTACAGGCACCCGCCACCATGCCTGGCTAGTTTTTGTATTTTTAATAGAGATGTGTTTTTGCCATGTTGGCCGGGCTAGTCTTGAACTCCTGACCTCAGGTGATCCACCCACCTCTGCCTCCCAAAGTGCTGGGATTACAGGCGTGAGCCACCGTGCCCAGCCAAAATTGAGACCTTTTGTTCATCAAAGACGCCATTAAAAAAAACCAAACAACAAACCATGAACTGGAGAAGTTATAACTGACCTAAGATATGAGGATCCGAAACCCAGGTGTACCCCTGCCCCATTTTATTGCACTTTGCAGATACTGCGCTTTTTATAGACGGCAGGCTCGTGGCAACCCTCTTCAGGTAAGTCTATCGACACTTTATGTCTCTGTCACAATTTGGTAATTCTCACATTTCTGACGTTTTCATTATTATTATATCTGTTATGGTGATCTGTGATCAGTCGTCTTTGATGTCACTATTGTAATTTGTCCTGAGGTGCCGCAAACTCTGCCCATATACGAAGGCAAACTTAATAAATGTGTGTGTCCTAACTGCTCCACTCACTAGTCGTTCTCATGTCTCTCTCCCTCTCCTGAGGGTTCCCTGCCTCCTGAGACACAGAATTTTGAAAGTAGTCCAGTTTATAACCCTGCAGTGGTCTCTAGGTGCTCAAGTGAAAGGAAGAGTTACTTGTCTCTCACTTTCAGTGAAAAGCTAGAAATGATAAAGTGAGGAAGACACGTCAAAAGCCAAGGGAGCCTGAAAGCTGACCTGTTTTTTTTTTTTTTTTTCCATTATACTTTAAGTTCTAGGGTACATGTGCATAACGTGCAGGTTTGTTACATATGTATACTTGTGCCATGTTGGTGTGCTGCACCCATCAACTCGTCAGCACCTATCAGCTCGTCATTTACATCAGGTATAACTCCCAGTGCAATCCCTCCCCCCTCCTCCCTCCCCATGATAGGCCCCGATGTGTGATGTTCCCCTTCCCGAGTCCAAGTGATCTCATTGTTCAGTTCCCACCTATGAGTGAGAACATGCGGTGTTTGGTTTTCTATTCTTGCGATAGTTTGCTGAGAATGATGGTTTCCAGCTGCATCCATGTCCCTACAAAGTGGTGGGATTGTAAACTAGTTCAACCATTATGGAAAACAGTATGGCGATTCCTCAAGGATCTAGAACTAGAAGTACCATATGACCCAGCCATCCCATTACTGGGTATATACCCAAAGGATTATAAATCATGCTGCTATAAAGACACATGCACACGTATGTTTATTGCGGCACTATTCACAATAGCAAAGACTTGGAATCAACCCAAATGTCCATCAGTGACAGACTGGATTAAGAAAATGTGGCACATATACACCATGGAATACTATGCAGCCATAAAAAAGGATGAAAGCTGACCTCTTGCAACAAGTAGACTGCCAAGTTGTGAATGCAAAGGAAAAGTTCTTGAAGGAAATTAAAAGTAGTACCACAACAAACACATGAATAATAAGAAAGCAAAACAGCCTTGTTGCTGATATGGAGAGAGCTTGAATGGTTTGGATAGATTAAATCAGCTGCAACACTCCTGTAAGCCAAAGCCTCATCCAGAGCAAGGCGTTAACTCTGATCCTCTAAAGGCTGAGAAAGGTAAGGAAGCTGCAGAAGAAAAGTTTGAAGCTAGCAGAGGTTGGTTCATGAGATTTAAGGAAAGAAGCTGTCTCCATACATAGAAGTACAAGGTATAACAGCAAATTATCCAGAGGATTTAGGTGAGTTCATTGGTGAAGGCAGTTAGACTAAACAACAGATTTTCAGTGTAGATGAAGCAGCCTTCTAGCGGGAGAAGATGCCATCCAGGACTTTCACAGCTAGAGAAGTCAATGCTCGGCTTCAGAGCTCCAAAGGACAACTGACTCTCTTGTTAGGGGCCAATGAAGCTGAAGCCAGTGCTCACTGACCTTTCTGAAAAACATGGGGTCCTTAAGAATTATGCTGAGTCGGCTCTGCTGGCACTCTGTAAGTGAAACAACACAGCCCGGATGACAGCATATCTGTGTAAAGCATGATTTACTGACTAACTTAAGGCCACTGTTGAGACCTACCACTCAGAACAAAAGATTCCTTTCAAACTATTACTGCTCATTGACAGTGGACCTAGTCACCCAAGAACTCTTACGAGATGGACAAGGAGATTAAAGTTGCTTTCATGCCTGTTAGCACACATCCATTCTGCAACTCATGGATCAAGAGTAATTTTGACTTTCAAGTCTTACTGTATAGGAAATACATTTCATAGCTGGGTACGGTGGCTCACTTTGGGAGGCCGAGGCAGGAGGACTGCTTGAGGCCAGGAATTTGAGACTAGCCTGGGCAATATAGTGAGACCTTATCTCTACAAAAGAAAGATAAAATTAATTAGCTGGGCATAGTGGCACAAGCCTATGGTCCCAGCTGTTTGGGAGGCTGAGCTGTGGGGGATTGCCTGAGCCCAGGAGTTCAAGAGTGCAGTGAGCTATGATTGTACCACTGTATTCCAGCTGGTAAGGGTAGTACTTTTCTTAAACTGGGTGATGGGTACTCAGGTGTTATCTGTATTATTTATATTACTTATATATGTATATATATTTATAAATAGTATTATCTACTTAATATTTGATGATAAAACCAGTACCAGTTAGAGAAGTAACTTGATAGAAGGTATTGGTATACATTTTGTGTTGCAGAAACAAGGGGAAGACACTTTTTTCTAAACCAGGAAGATAAATGGAATGTGGGGAAGGGGAAAGGATGGATTTTGTAACAGCACTAAAAATCTGCCTAGGACAACCTGAGAACTAGAGGAAGAATAAGAAGTTGGCCAGATGCGGTGTCATGCCTGTAATCCCAGCACTTTGGGAGACGGAGAGAGACGGATCGCTTGAGGTCGGGAGTTTGAGGCCAGTCTGGCCAACATGGTGAAACTCCATCTCTACTAAAAATATAAAAAGTAGCTGAGCATGTTGGTGCGTGCCTGGAATCCCAGCTACTCTGGAGACTGAGGCGCAAATCGCTTGAACCCAAGAGGCAGAGGTTGCAGTGAGCCGAGATTGCACCACTGCACTCTAGCTTGGGTGACACAACAAAACCTGTCTCAACAAAAAAGAAAAAAGAAAAAAGTTGCTGGAGATTTGTGAAGTTGGGGAGTGGTTAAATAATCAACTGCTTTTGTTTGTAAACTCTTGGAAATCCTGGGGCCAGGAGCCCTTGTTTTGTAGCAGATTTCATACCCACAGAGAGTTGAGATGACTCATCATGTTTTAGAAACTCCACAGTTTAGCAAGGAAGCAAAAATAATGTTTCTGTCTGGATGAAAGCTCTTTAGCGACGCTTGACACTGCTGTCCCTTGGGCCTCCCAGGCCAGTTCTCAGAGGAGGAGGTGTTTTCCCAGCGTCTGTGCCTGCAGCTGTGAGCTGTCCCCAGGTGGACTGTGGGGCCTCAGAGTCCACAACATGTGCCTGCCCGTAAGTTTTAGTAATAGAATTTAGCAAGTGCTTTCAACTCAATTGTAGTCTAAGATAGTTTAGTCTTTTTTTTTTTTTTTTTTTTGACAGGGTCTGGCTCTGTTGCCCAGGCTGGAGACAGTGGCACAATCTCAGCTCACTGCAACCTCCACTTCCTGGGCTCAAGCGATCCTCCCACCTCAGCCTCTCAAGTAGCTGGAATCACACACAGGTGGTTGCCACCATGCTCGGCTAATTTTTGATTTTTTGTAGAGTCGGGGTTTCGGTATGTTGCCCAGGCTGGTGAACTCCAGGGCTCAAGCCATTCACTTGCCTCCTGCCTTGGCCTACCAAAGTGCTTGGATTATAGGGGTGAGCCACTAGTACCTGGCCATTTAGCATGTTTTTTAACTAAATTTCCTCACCAACAACTTTAATTCGGTGGCTTGATTTGACAAAACACAGTGTGGTATGAAGAGCCTTCAGCCCCTGCGAAGGCAGGAACCTGCCTCTTTCTGTGCTGACCCTGTGGGTTGCTATTTTGAGCCTTATTTGCACCATGAGGGATTGGCCTAGGTCCTAAAGAATCTATTAAGCTTGAAAAGTACATGATTCCGTGATTGACTACTATGGTTCAGGAAGATTTCCAGATAGAAAAACATGACTTAAAAAAAAATGTCAGGCTACCACTTCGTCTTACTTGTGAGCGTCTGAGACAGACAAGTTTTGGAGACAGCTGGGCCTCTTCCTCACTACTGTGTAATCATGGAGTCGGTGTGGCCTGGCGGTGAGAGCTCAGGACAGTTTCCCGCTGTGATGTCCAGCATGGCCAGGACCTGGCCAGGGCGAGGTGCAGGTGCCTGGTAGGCTCCCTGTGAACAAGGGTTTGCTGCCTAGATGGAGAAAAGGCCTCAGTACTGGCTACTTGGACTGGGTGGCAGACCCGGGTCAGCTGGGAGCAGTGCAGGAGTCCAGGGTCCGGCGTCATTCAGGAGGGCGTCACAGTCTGAGAAGCACCCGTCTCACCCCAACCCCTTTCCTTTCTCTGTCATCCAAGAGAGAACCTTTCCCTCTTTTGTGAACCTACTCTTCAGAGCTTGAAAATTGGTCTCCAGGGCTTGAAATTAGAGTCCCTGAGGCCTTTTATGCTGTGAGAGGACTCGCCTGGGTTTCCTAGCCTCCTCCTGAGTTAACTGCAGAAGTGATTCCCTTTGGCATTGCAGCTGCTTTGTCCCTCCTAGGGCTTGGCAGAGAGAAAGAAAGAAAAAAAAAAAGCATCCCGGCTTGGCACGCCTTCCGTTTCTTAATACGAAGTTTTTGTTGCCATCATGTTCTAGTCAGGAGGATTTTTTTGTCCCTTTGGCCACTTTGCCCTCCCCGTTTCCTGTCCTTAGAAGGCAGAGTTGATTTAATTCTAGCTTGCATCAGATACTCAGGTTCATAAATTAGCCACTAAACGTTGCTCTTCCTGGTTATTTTATCTCTTGCAGTCTTCCGGTTCACTTCTAAATGCATTTGTGATTTGTTTTAAAAGGGAACTTGCTCCTTGTTCAGATCTAATATTTCAAAACAAATTATATCATAGCAGTTTTAAAACAGATGCATAAAATGATTTATCCTTAGGAAAACGTTCAGATTTATATGATACACAATTTGACAGAACCGTGATTTTATTTCTTCTTATATTTATAACTTGTAAGCCTTTATTGTAGAAAAGAACATCAAAAAAAAAAAAAAAAAAAAGAACAGCTGCTATTTTACTGTGGTCATCATAAGTATCGTGTTTTCTTTTACCTGTGCTTGGGACGTGACAGGTAAGTAACACAATCACTTAGGCAAGGAATCCTACAGCCAGGTTGTATGGAAGACAACAAATGCTGTATAATATTGCTATGAAACAACTTAAAATACCGATTAAAAAAATCCTTCTTGTATTATTTATTCATTTAAAAAATGCATATGATGTAGAAAGGAATATGACCCTTTAAGCATTTTATATATGGTTTAAGTTGGTGACTTTCAGATGCTAGGAGAACCAGCTAGAAATACTTTATGGCACTAAATATTATTTACAAATTTTGGTATATAGAAACAAAAATCTATTCACAGAATTTTGTCTTAACTTTTGATCTCCATCTCTGCTAGTGAGTCAGCAATACCTCTGGCTGTCCCTCTTATAGCTTCTATGCATAACTTTTAATTCCATATAATATGTCTTCTGTAAACTCACAAATTACGTAGGAGTATTATTGTTCATTTATACCATCACTGTTTGTTTGGATTTAACCATATATTTATCTTTTTTTTTTTTTTCTTTTTGAGATGGAGTCTTGCTCTGTTGCCCAGGCTGGAGTGCAATGGCATGATCTCAGCTCACTACAGTCTCCACCTCCCGGGTTCATGCGATTCTCCTGCCTCAGCCTCTCGAGTAGCTGGGACTACAGGTGTGTGTCACCACACCCAGCTAATTTTTCATTTTTAGTGGAGATGGGATTTCACTGTGTTGGCCAGGCTGGTCTCGAACTCCTGACCTTAGGTGATCCACCTGCGTTGGCCTCCCAAAATGCTGGGATTATAGGTGTCAGCCACCACGTCTGGCCATATGTTTATCATTTATTCTCTATCCTCAGATCTTCCTGCTGAGATAATAACGCTTCTTTTTGAAGGATATCCTTATTTAGAAGCTCCTTTACTGAGGGTCTTCTGTTAGTATAACCACTGTTAAGCTGAAAATGTCTTGATAGTTTTCCTGGTTATTCACCTCTGAGATGTCAGAGAGTTTCTCTCAGCACTTGAGGATTTTGTTTCGTTGTCATCTGGCTTCTAATTCTGTCAGGCAGTTATTTTTTGCTTGTTTGGTTGCTGTTTCCTTTTTCTCTGACTGCTTTTACAATTTGTCTGTGGTCTGTGGTATCATCACATGTATAGGTTTGGATTTTTTTTTTTTTTAATTCACCCTCCTTGGGATTTTTTGGTCTTTGTGAATTGAATGGTTCGTGTCTCTTATTAATTTTGGCAAATTCTTAGCACTATGTCTTTGAATATTGTATCTACCCTATTCCCTTTTATTTTTTTCCTAAAACTTTGATAAAATGTATGTTGGACTGTCTTATTCTGTCTTCTATGTCTCTTAGCTTCTTTTATTAATATTTCACTTTTCTTTATTTCCCTGTGCCCTTTTCTGAGTAATTTCTTCAGACCTATCCCCCAGTTCACTAAATCTTGCTTCAGCTCTGTCTAAATTGCTGTTTTACGAGTATATTGAGTTTAAAATTTATTAATTATAAAATTTTTATTTCTAAATGTTTTAAAAATATTTCTGGCCAACTTGTAGAGTGTCTTGCTCGTTATTCATGTTTTCAGTCTTTATGATTTTAAATGAATTAAATATAACTTTAAAAAATGGGTCTCATAATTCTGATATCCAAAGTCTTTATAGATCTGATTCAATCTAGTTGGCCTTTTTAAAAAATACTTTTTTCATGGGATTTCTCTTGACTTTTGTTCATGGTACTTTGGTTTCCTATGTATTTTATAATTTTAAATTCTGTGCTCTGCAACTGTAGCTGCAGGAAGACTTTGAAACCCGGCTGTGAGTGTGTTCTTCTGGGTGTGATTTATGTTACTTTCTGACAGGTGCTGGAGACCTGGCCCACTTTAAATTATGACTGTAAGCATACAGTTGTTAGGACCATACAAGTAGTATAGGTTCCACACTCGGGACGATGTTTCACACAATAGTTATACAAAGTCAGAGTTGAGACATATACTTTTCCCTTGTTTGGCTTAAACAGCAAAAATGTATTTTCTCGCCGTTCTGGAGGCTAGAAGTCCAAGTTCAAGGTGTGGCTTCCTTCTGAAGCCTGTGAGGGAGAATCTGCTGCAGGGCTGTCCCCTAGCTGCTGGTGATTTGCTGTCAATCTTTAATGTTCCTTGACTTGTAGGTGCATCGTTGTGATCTCTGCCTTCATTGTCACATGGTGTTCTCCTTCTGTGTATGTCTGTGTCTAGTTCCTGCCCGTTTTTTATTTTTTTTATTTATTTTATTTTTTTTTTAAGATGGAGTCTCACTCTGTCTCCCAGGCTTGAGTGCAGTGGCATGATCTTGGTTCTGAACCCTCTGCCTCTTGGGTTCAAGCGATTCTCCTGCCTCAGCCTCCTGAGTAGCTGGGATGACAGGTGTGTGCCACCACACCTGGCTAACTTTTGTATTTTTAGTGGAGATGGAGTTTCGCCATGTTGGTCAGGCTGGACTCGAACTCCTGACCTCGTGATCTGTCCTCCTTGGCCTCCCAAAGTGCTGGGATTACAGGTGTGAGCCACCGCGCCTGGCCCACATTTCTGCCTTTTATATAGTCACCAGTATATTAGATGAGGGCCCACCCTACTTCAGTATGACTGCATCTCAGCCAATTACATCTCCACTGACCCTGTTTCCCAGTATGGTCATATTGTGAGATCCCGGGATTTCAACAGAGGAATATTGGGAGCACATAATACATAAGTCATAGCAGTGTCTTAACCTGGGTTTTCCCCCACAAAGCAAAGTCTGAGACATGGGTTTGTGTGCATATTTTATTCTAGGACATGATCCTGAGGAACAGAAGTGAGAGACTGAGGAGAGTTCAACAGGGAAAAGGGAAAGTCAGTCCAAGGTGTTCTCAAGTCAGACACTATTGGAAGCTGATACTATTTTTGCTGTCTTCTGAAAAGTAGATATTTTTCTTCCTAACTCACTCTTTCTCCGAGATTATGATACTTCCTGGGTCACCAGTTTTGGAAAATGGTCTTCAATTGGGTTCTTTCCTTGTCTAGGGTAACACTTGTCTCTCAGTCCCCTTGTGGCCTGAACAGCCGGCCAGCTGGTCCAGTACCTGCCTTGGGTCCTCAGTCACTGCCCTCGTGCAGCTCCTGTTTTATTCCTACATTCAGCACTTTCCCCTTACTGTCTTGCAGGCCATCCAGTCACTTAGAAGATGGTTTTTAAACATTTATTAAGCAATCTTAAATGTTCTGAAGTGGAGAGTTTCAAGATCTGTAGTCTGCCATATTGCTATAAATAGAATAGAAATGACTTACTTAAAAAAAATAGAATGAATTCAAGACTATCCTTATGCCATTTCACAAAGGTATGTTCTGATAGACTGTTGGGATTAGAGAAACGAGGTGTTGTTATGGATTTTGATAGTTGCTCAGTCCCCAGCCTGGGCTGCAGAGGACAGTCCCTGGGCCCTGGTCTGTCATTAGTGGCTGGGCTGTCACTTGTCCTGTTTCTCTAGGCTATGTCATACCTGAATTACCGGTGGAGAGGCCTCAGCTTACTAAATGATAATGACAGCAGTCACAAGTTAAGGAATACTAAAGTTTGAATGGATGATGGGATAATGTTGGCACTTGTCAGAACTTGGTATCCTTGGATTCCATCCATCCATCCATCCATCCATCCATCCATCCATCCATCCGTCCATCCATCCATCCATCCATCCAACTGATGTCAATTGAGCTCCTGCTGTAGATCACTTACTGTGCTAGGCACTGGGGAGACAGGTAAACAATGCCTGTCCTTAGGAAGCCCAGAATCTAGTGAGCAGATAGTTCATTTCAGTGGGCATGAATAAGGGCAGGGAGAAGCCTAGGGAGAGGTGCCAATCTAGCTTCAGAGCATCGAGGATGAAACTCGTATCTGTGCTGCATCTGAAGGGCCAGAAGGAACCATCCATATAGAGAGCCGGGGAAGGGCATTCCAGGCGGGGGTGAGAGGATCCATCCAGATGGAGAGCCGGGGAAGGGCATTCCAGGCGGGGGTGAGAGGACCCATCTGTATAGAGAGCCGGGGAAGGGCATTCCAGGCGGGGCTGAGAATGGACACAGCCATATAGAGAGCCGGGGAAGGGCATTCCAGGCAGGGGTGAGAGGACCCATCCATATAGAGAGCCGGGGAAGGGCATTCCAGGCGGGGGTGAGAATGGACACAGCCACGGAGGCCAGGGAGTGTTTGCGTTTGGGGCACTGCAGGTGCCAGAGCATAGCTGGGAAGGCCTGAGAGTGGGGCAGGAAATGGCAAAAGCTGAGCCTGCAGGAAGCCTGGGGCCTTCATGTGGAAGCCTCAGCAACTGTGTTGGGAAGCACAGCTGAGGAACTGGGGAACTCTCTTAACTTTGGTAGTGAGAGGTGCAATGAGTTGTTGTGTTCGTTTCTCATAGCAGCCAGCTCCTACCACCGAAGAGAAAACACACAGGCTTTGGAGTCAAGGAAGCCTTATATTCAGATTCCAGCTCCACTCTGGGTGGTCTTATAATTGATTATTTACCTTCTGGAAACCTCTCTTTCCTCATGTCATAAGTGAGAGAAAATGGACTAAACAGCCTCCTCTGTTTCCAGTATCCTGTGGTTCTGTGGGAAAAACTATGTAAATGTGCCCCCCCCACCCCACACACACAGCTTAGGTAAAAACAGTGCCCAAGTTTGGGAATATTTGCAGATATTGTCCTGATGGTAATTCTGTCAGTTTCTGGTTTCCAGCTAGCTGTTTAACCTCTGACGGTGATTCATGGATATTTATGGTGAATGGATGTTTGTTGAATGAGTAAATTCTCATGCCTGAAACAAAACGTTAGCTGTGTGACTTCCAATGCATTGCACTAACCCAGCTCTGATTTTCTTGATAGATGAGCTCTCTCCGGAACAGCACAACCTTTCTTTATACTCCGTGGAGCTCGTGCTGAAGAAAAGCACTGGACACAGCGCTGCACAAGTGGCCTTAACAGAAACTGCTCCCGGGTCCCAGTACAGCAGTCCTCTCCATGTCACAGCCCCGCCATCTGCCGCTACTTTTGATACAGCCTTTTTTAGCCAAGGAAAACAGACTGAAAGTACAGCAGATCACAGCATCTTTGTGGCAACTTACGTGTCAGTGACGAGTAATGAGGTGGCTGTTGATGACGATGAGATGGATAACTTTCTGCCGGATACTCACTGGACCACTCCACGGATGGTTTCTCCAATACAATATATCACAGTCAGCCCACCGGGGCTGCCCGGGGAAGCGTTAGAACCTGTGCTCACTCCATCATTACCCATGGTTTCTTTACAAGATGAAGAAGTGACATCGGGCTGGCAGAACACAACGCAACAACCAGCGGCATATGCTGAGTCCGCCAGTCTTTTCCACACCTTTCGGTCAGCTTTTCGCACCTCTGAGGGCATCGTTCCAACTCCTGGCAGGAATTTGGTGCTTTATCCTACTGATGCTTACAGTCATTTATCAAGCAGGACTCTGCCAGAGATTGTGGCTTCCCTAACAGAGGGTGTGCAAACCACCGTTTTTTTTAGCTCCTGGTCTTTAATGCCGCAGCCGTTAGGTGATGGCATTACTATACCTTTTCCCTCCTTGGGGGAGGTCTCACAACCTCCAGAGGAGGTTTGGGCCACAAGTGCAGACAGATACCCTGATGTGACCACCATGTTGAGTCAAAGCCTAGAAGAAACCATCTCTCCAAGAGCATACCCTACTGTGACTGCATCACACGCAGCCCTTGAATTCAGCAGGACACATTCTGCATTGCTTTCAACTCCTGCTGCGTTTGCGTCCTTCTCTGCTCCACCAACTGATGTTTCATCTAACCCCTTTCTCCCTAGCGACTCCAGCAAGACATCAGAATTGCTTAGCAATTCGGCCCTCCCCGGTCCTGTGGACAACACTCATATCCTGAGCCCGGTGTCCTCATTCAGACCATACACTTGGTGCGCGGCCTGCACTGTGCCTTCACCTCAGCAAGTTCTGGCCACGAGCCTCATGGAGAAAGACGTGGGATCAGGGGATGGTGCCGAGACTCTGTCCATGACCGTGCTGGAAGAAAGCAGCGTCTCTCTAATGAGTAGCGTCGTAGCAGACTTCTCTGAATTTGAGGAAGATCCTCAAGTATTTAATACGCTTTTCCCCTCCAGACCTATGGTCCCACTTTCTTCTAGATTCATGGAAATCTCAGAGACGAGTGTTGGCATTTCTGCCGAGGTGGATATGAGTAGCGTTACAGCCACACAGGTTCCCCCTGCCCACGGCCGCCTCTCTGTGCCAGCATCACTTGATCCTACTGCTGGCTCCTCGTCTGTTGCTGAAACCCAAGTGATGCCATCCCGTGTGACCACTGCATTTTTCTCCGTCATCACCAGCATTCTCCTTGACTCATCTTTCTCTGTCATAGCAAACAGAAACACACCGTCGCCTGCCGTCAGAGACCCGAGTGTTTTTATGCCTTCCAGTCTGGTTCCTTCAGTGGAGTCTTCACGTTTCTCTGACCAAGAACCTTCCAGTTTTTCTGAGCATAAACCCGGAGGTGCTTTGGATTTTGCATCCAGCTTTTTCTCAACACCCCCACTGGAACTCAGCGGCTCCGTCCCTTCGCCTTCGGAAGCGCCTGCGTCTCTGTCTCCGATGCCGAGTGACTTGTCTCCCTTCACATCTCAGTCTTTTTCTACCTTGGTTGAGACATTTACGTTGTTCAACTCTAGTGGTCTGCAGTCATCTCAGCTGTCTCTTCCCAGTTCCTCAAATCTTGAGTTTTCGCAGCTCCAGCCAAGCTCCGAGCTGCCTTTAAACACCGTCACTTTCCTACCTAGCCGTTCTGGGGCGTCACCGTGGTCAAGCTTCCCTTCTGATTCTCTCGAGTTTGTTGAAGCGTCTGTGGTTTCACTGAGGGATTCAGAAGCTCATTTTACCTCAGCTTTCACTGAAACTACCTCCTATCTTGAGTCTTCACTCGTTTCCCGCGAATCCGCAGTCACCGCACTGGTGCCCCCCAGCTCCGAGTCTTTGGACATTTTGACGGCTGGGATTCAAGCAACATCACCATTGACCACTGTGCACACAGCACCCATTTTAACTGAGTCTTCTTTGTTCTCAACTCTGACACCTCCTGACGACCAAATCAGTGATCTAGACGGTCATGTGTCTATCCTGGCCTCTTTCTCCAAAGCCATTCCCACTGGTACAGTGTTGATCACTGACACGTACCTGCCATCAGGATCCTCATTTGTTTCTGAAGCAACCCCCTTCCCTCTGCCCACAGAGCTGACCGTCGTGGGCCCATCACTCACACCCACAGAGGTGCCACTGAACACCTCCACGGAAGTGAGCACAGCCAGCTCCGGTGCTGCCACTGGTGGTCCCCTCGACTCCACCCTGATGAGCGACACCGCAAGTCAGAGCCCCCCAGAGGGCAGCGCTGCTCCTCCCCTGCCGTCCCTGCATCCCGTGACCGCCTTCACTCTTGAAGCAACAGTCGACACGCCAACACTGACCACCTCCAAGCCGCCATATGTTTGTGATATCACAGTCCCCGATGCCTATCTGATCACAACTGGTAAGGGCCAGCTTCCTGCCGCCTCTCTGGGGTGGGCAGTCTTTCTAAGGAGCTTGTGTGCACTGCCTGGGAGGTTTGGAGCTTCATGGTTAAGAGTAGAGGCGCTGGGCTCGGTTAACTCCCAGGTAGCACTCCTATGCTTACCTCCTGCGTGTTCTCAGGACAGTTATTGATCCTCTCTAATCATCTGCTACCTCACCCATTAAACAAGGAGCTTAGTTAAACCCGCTTCATTGGGCTGTTGTTCCGATGTAAATGCATTAGTCCCTGCAGAACACCCAGCCCCTGCCTAGCACGTCAGAGGCACGCACGGGATGATGTGTATTAGTCAGCAGCCGCAAGGAGAACAAATATTAGAACAAATACAAGAACTAAACAAGCCTTGGAAGGATCTTTGTCTTACCATAACCCAGTAGGTGCATGGATGACATAGTTTAGACAAAATATTTTTTGTTTAATTCAAGCAATGAGTTGGGCAACTATGTAAGAGCAACCCTTGCAATTTCTTACTCATTTACTATTCTTACTTTTCCTCGAAAGGAGACTGCACTTTGCTCTCATAGCTCCCTGTAAATGCTCCTTGGGTCCCGAGGAAAGAAAAGTTGAGTGACTAAATATCTTCTGAATCCAGTCTCAGCCTTTGGTCTCCTCCCCACCGCAGCCTGGGTTGCTAGCAGACCGGCCAGCAGCTTCCCTTGCAGTTGCATGGCTGCTCTGGCCACGTGAAGCTGGCGCCCACCCGAGGGCATGCCTGACAGGTAGACTTATTTCAAGGGTAACATCCTGTGATGGTGGCCCGCTTGGTCAGGGTCTCTGCGTTTTTCCTCATGAGAGATGACAAGTGTGTGTGGTCTCAAGGGCCATGACTATGTGCTGAACCACAGCCTGGTGTTGGCGAGCAGCCTGTCCTCTGTTTTGATTTTGGTAGTAGTGGAGGACAGAAATGACACAGGGGATGAAAATGGCAGAAGAGGTAGAGGAGGAGTGGGGTGGAGTGGACCAGAAAGGAGAGGAGCAGAGAATGTGGAAGGGGGAGGAGGAGGAGAACACGCTGGGTCTTTTCCTCCCTGTGGTCGGGGCGGGGCGGGCGGCTGGGAGCCTCTGCTCACTGTGACAGTGCCCTATCCCTCTGAGCAGGTGGGAGCGAGGATCCTGATGGCAGGTACGCGTCAGTGATCAACATCGTACCAGTGGGAATGGCTTTGGAGAATGAGGTCAGGACAGCCTTTGCTCCCTACACGCCAAAGGGAAGCATTCGTTATTCCGCGTGACAAGTAATGATTGAGCACCTAGTTTGTGTGAGGTGCTTCTGGAAGCTTCTAGGGATATACAGATGGGTAAGACACGGCCCTCCCGTGAGCAGCTCAGGGACTAGAAGGATGGTACTGAGCCACAGAGTAACAGCGGTTTCTGTGGAGTTCTCCAAGAGTGGCTATTTGGGATAACCAGAGCTGGTTTGGAAGAATGTGAAATTGGAGATTCCCACAAAAGGAAGAGTAGAATGTCGTCATCTGGGGATGAAGAGAAAGTGTCTTCTGGGGGAGGAGACAGTCATCATGGCTGGAGATTAGGTGTAGTGATGGGAGGAGCGGGTAATTATGCTTGTAAATGTGGATGGAACAAAATCATGAACTTGAATCTCAAGATTAGAGTAGTCCAGGGAGGAGGGAAAAGAGTTTCTCCTGCTCATGATACTTTTCTTCCTTCTTTCAAAATTATTACAAAGTAGATACAAAATTGTTACAAAGTGGTCAGTTGTAAGCAGCTTATTTAAAGAGTTACTGAAAGCTTCTTTAGGAGTCCTCATAGTTGGATTTACCTTTCGTATGTGGTGTACACTTAATGACGTTTGCTCTGGGTATTAGGCATCCATGTATTTTTAACAGCTTTTTGGAGTAAAATTCAGCCGTTGTAAGTACACTTGAACAGTTTTTGTAAATGTCCAGAGTTGTGTGTAGGTGTTCATGCTGTTAAATTGTGTCTTTTAGCAGTCTTTTAGCAGAGATAAGTGCCTCCCGGTGGTACCTTTGACCCAGAGGAAGTATCGGCTCATTTCTCATCTTCGCTTAGATTGGAACTTGCTGTCCTTTTCAGTTATTTGTTAGTGAGAGAGTGCGGCGAGGGGGTTGAGGTGACTCTGCGTACCCCTGAAAGGATTCTTCACGTGTGCTCTGTGATGATAAAGCAGAGCCACTCTGGGTGCTGGGGGTCTGTGATGGTGGAGGAAGCACTTGATTGCATGCGCCCTGGGAGGCGTGAGCCGTGCTTCCACCCAGGGCCTTTCTGACCATGTGCTGCCTTGGAAGTCTCTGTCACCTCTCTTCTCTTAGCTCTGGGAAACATTCATTTAGGAAAAGATCTGTAGGATATTTGTTTGCTGATGATCCCTTTTCCCAAAGAGTGATGTCCTCATATCCTAATGTTGCAGTTTTATAGCTTTCTCAGATTCCCTAGAGAAAGTGGAGGTCATGGTGGTGGCTATGGGGACTTTGCAGAGTGGCATTTGGACCAGTGATGTGGGGCTGTTTACAACGTGTTCTTCCTGCTTTTCTCTTCAGGGGTTTTCTGTTTCTGACTTCCCATTCTGCCTCTTATTTCCCCCAAGTTTAGCTCTTGCCTCCCTCCCTCCGTCTCTCCCTCCTTCCCTTCCTTCCTTCTTTCCTTCCCCATCCTCTCCCTCTCTCCTCCTTTTCTGTCACCTCTTCCTTCCTGTCTCCCTCCTCCCTCATTTCTCCCTCCCTCATTTCTCCGTCCCTCTTCATTTACTTCCTTAAATAAGGCATCTTTCCTTCTTTCCATTCTTCCCCCTCTCTTCCTACTCATTTTATCTTTCCCTTTCAGATCTATGGCATAGTCCAACCCACTTGGAGCCTACGTGGGCCATGTGGAGTTGGCTGCTGGTGTGACTCAGCAAGGTGGTTGGGGGCTGTGGATTTGTTCCAGTGGTCTCATGAACTAATAAAGAAGCCTCCGCCCACCTTTAAAAAAAATTCAGATCGCTGATTCCTGGGAAAAAACAATCAAATATAACTTAAACATTTGCTTTTTAAAAAATGAAGAATACAGAGTGATTCTCTATCTCCAGTTTAAAAAATTAAAATCAGGAAATGGAAAACAATTATAATATCAAGTGTATTCTAATTCTGCATTATGGGAAGTTGATGGAAGGGGAGAGAAAAAATAGGAAAAAGAAGAACAGGCTTACTAAACACTGAGAGACAGGCTTAACTAGTATAGATTTTTAAATGGAACTTTTAAAATATGAAAACAAACAGAACTGGACTTTGGTTATGAGAATTATTTTATTTCCTACATAAAGTTTTAATATGTGGGAATTGTGGAACTCATTTTTCCCCATTATTAGTGGTAAAAACTCTTCACTTTTGCCTTGAATCATTGGGATAGGAGACCTCATTTTACAGAGGAAGATGTCGTCTGGTTTTGTTGAGTAACATCCTAAGGCCTTTAAAAACGTTACTTCTGAGAGCTTTTAAAGCCTCATGTTTTGTTGTCAGGGACATAGCTGAGAGACAGCCTGGAATTTGTCCAGGTGAAAATGAGAACTGGAAGCTCCTTGTCCCCTGGCTGGGTCATCACTGCTGATTCCTGATCTAACCTATCTGGGGCAGAGAGGGTTTTCTTAGTGTGTTGAGCTGATGCTATGCAGAGTTGACCTGGTGTCTTCTAGGTCCCCACTGCCGTAGTTAGCAGCAACTAGATCCTTAACCCCTGTTCTGTCTTGGTCTGGCCTTTATTTTACAAGAAGACTTTTAGAGCAGCTAACGCGTTTTGGCACAGTGCTAGGGTCCAGAAGTCTGATGTGTTTGTTATTCGTAATGATATGAAAATGCATTTGGTGGTTTGCTTTCATTTGTAGTGCTGGCCAGAAGAGCTGTGCAGGAGTACATCATTACAGCAATCAAAGAAGTACTGAGGATTCACTTCAACCGTGCAGTGGAACTGAAGGTGAGTCCCGGCGGCTCAGGAGTGTGTGATGTCTGGTGGGCCTGGGGCTGATGTGAGAGCCCCAGGTTAGAGGCAGGTGATTATGGCCATGGACTCTTTCTCTTTCCTCTCTTCCCCCCGTCTATTCCTGTTTAACTTCTGCTCATCCTCTGGATCTCCACTCCACTGTCACTGCACTGGGGAGGTCTTTCCTGATCCCACATGAGGTCAGGGTTAGTCCTTTAGCGGAGTTGGAACAAAGGGCTCTCAGACCAGAGGCAGCAGTCTGGGGTGACAGCCTTCATGATTTTACTTCCCTTGATTCACACAAAAGGACTTGGATTCGTGTTTAAATTAGATGTTAGAGTGAGTACAGGTGCATCTTTCTGGACATTTGGTGGGATAGAGATGGAGATCCAAATCTTTTAGACTGGATCCCATGCTGGTCCCACTTCTCAATGATCCCAGAAAGCCACAGTCCATCTAGAGCAGAGCCATCCAGAACCAGAACCACGCCCCACACGTGGCAATGCAGCAGTGAAATGGAGCTCATCCAAACCGAGATGGGCTGTGGGTGGAAAATACATACCAGACTTCAAAAATGCAGTGAAAAAGGAGTGTAGAATGTCTCATTAATAGTGTTTTGTATTGACTTCATGCTGAAATGATATTTTAGATATATTAAGTAAAATGTATTTAAAATTAATTTCACTTGTTCTTATGTTTTTTTTATGTGCCACTAGAAATGTTTTAATTGCATATTTATTTTGGACAGTGCTGCTCAATAGGATAAGTACCCCTTTCTATGTGTTTTAAATACAACAAACACCTTGAATGCCCTGTAACTCATTATTCAGTTCATATTTCTGACTCTTCTTTCTTGCTGCTCTCATAATTTTGTGCTTTTTGTGCAAAGGTTGGCAGAGAGTAAAAGCAGTAACTGAAATAAAATTTTGATTATCTGTGATGCACCACTCCTTCATTCGAAACTACTGGTTTTTTAAGTTTATTTATAATTTTTTATTTTTCTATCCAACACAACTTCCTTTAAGTTTGAATTGTCTTTGTATTTCTTATTTCCGTAGGTTTATGAACTATTTACTGACTTCACTTTTCTGGTAACATCCGGTCCTTTTGTTTACACGGCAATATCAGTCATAAATGTGCTTATAAACAGTAAGCTTGTGCGTGACCAGACTCCTTTAATCCTGTCTGTGAAACCTTCTTTCCTTGTGCCAGAGTCCAGGTTCCAAGTTCAAACAGGTGAGACAACTCAGTATAGTTGTTTTTATTTGTAAAAAGAATTTCATTTTTTTTATATTTCTAAAATATCGGAAATCATGGTTAGAATTTATTGTTATGATGATGATTTTTAGAGATAGGATCTCACTCTGTCACCCAGGCTGGAATGCAGTGGTGTGATTATAGCTCACTGTATCCTTGAACCCCTGAGCTCGAACAATCCTCCTGCTTCAGCCTCCTGATAGTTGGTACTAAAAGTATATACCACCATGCCTGGCTAATTTTTTTAAAAATCTTTTTTAGGCCAGGTGTGGTGGCTCACATCTGTAGTCCCACCACTTTGGGAGGCTGAGGCAGATGGATCGCTTGAGTTCATGAGTTTGAGACCAGCCAAGGCAGCATGTTGAAACCCTGTCTCTATGAAAAATAAAAATATTTAGACCAGGTGCGATGGCTTACGCCTGTAACCCCAGCACTTTGGGAGGCTGAGGCGAGTGGATCACTTGAGCTCTGGAGTTTGAGACGAGCCTGGGCAACATGGCGAAACCTCATCTCTACTAAAAATACAAAAATTAGCCGGGCATGGTGGCGTATGTCTGTAATCCCAGCGACTTGGGTGGCTGGGGCAGGAGAATCACTTGAACCCAGGAGGTAGAGACTGCAGTGAGACGAGATCGTGCCACTGCACTCCAGCTTGGGCAACAGAGTGAGACCCTATCCCAAAAAGAAAAAAAAAAAAAGAATTTAAGAAAAATTATGTTTTGTAGAGATGGGGTCTTCCTAAGTTGCCCAGACTGGTCTTGAACTCCTGGCTCAAGCAGTCCTCCTGCCTTGGCCTCCCGAAGTACTGGGATTGTGGGTGTGAGCTACCACACCCGACCTTATTATTTAATTTTTAAAAGTTTATAATTATGGGAAATTTCAAGCACATACAAAAGTACGTAGAATAGTTTAACAGACCACCATGTACTTCTTGTATATCTTCAACCATTTTTCCATTTCTAGCCAGTCTTGTTATAGCCACACCCCCATCTACCGTCTACTTCCCCTCCTCTTGCGCTATTTTAAAGTAAATCTCAGGCATCATATCGTCTCACCCACACATATTTCAGCCTATATAGCCTCTAAAAGATAAAGACTTTAAAATGTATATGAAGTTAACAGCGATTTCTTTTTTTTTTGAAGATGGAGTCTTGCTCTGTTGCTCAGGCTGGAGTGCAGTGGTGCAATCTCTGCTCACTGCAACCTTTGCCTTCTGGGCTCAAGCAATTCTCCTGCCTGAGCCTCCCGAGTAGCTGGAATTACAGGTACCCACCACCACGCCCAGCTAATTTTTGTATTTTTAGTAGAGATGGGGTTTCACCATGTTGGCCAGGCTGGTTTTGAACTGCTGATCTCAAATGATCCGCCTGCCTCAGCCTCCCGAAGTGCTGGGATTGCAGGTGTAAGCCACTGCACCCGGCTGTTAACAGTAATTTCTAAATATCATATTTAACTTTTCATTGTGGACATGTTCAAACATTTACAAAAGTAGAGAGAATAACATACTAAGTCTACATATACCCATGGTTAAACTTAAAGAAAATTATCAACATCACCAATTTCGTTTCATCAATCCACCATGAACGTTTTTGTGGACACTAGAGTGTTTTAAAGCAAAGCCAGCTGTCATGTCATTTCACCCATAAATATTCAAGAATTCATCTGCAATGAATTTATATATATTTGAAGTATTTCCATCCGTCGTGTCTTTTGATACTCAAATTCTTATCTTAGATATTTTTCATTTAAAAATGATACCAGTCACCTTCACATTGCGCGTCTTCATTTACTGCAAAGTTGCTTTTTACATTTCCATGAGATAATATGTAGAAATGGTACATCACAGTACTTAATCCCATGCTGTGAAGGAATTAGTTGATTTAGATATTATATTTCTCTCTCTTGATTCCTTAATACTTCAGAAACACAGACACCTCATTCGTGGGACTTTGATTGCTTTTCTTTTCAGTACTTCAGTTTGTGCCTCCGAGTGTGGATACTGGCTTCTGCAACTTCACCCAGCGCATCGAGAAAGGCCTAATGACAGCTCTCTTTGAAGTGAGGAAACACCACCAGGGAACGTATAACCTCACTGTGCAGGTGAGAATACCACTGAATGCAGAGCAGAAGGCTTTAGCCCTTAAAGGGGAAATTGTTCCACTTTGTTTAAGATGTGCTTAACTCTTATTCCCTCCAGCAGCGGAAACCCAGTTTATGTGGGTCGGGATTGATCTGTTCCTGTGGCGTAGGGTCGGCATGGTATGCATGGGCTGAGCCTGTTTGAGGGTTACAGGGTAGCCGGTACCCAGGGAGCTCAGATATGGTGAGCTGAAGAAACATGACCATATTCAGGAAATTCAAGAATTACCTAGAAAGGAATGGTATCAACCTCAATATCCAATGGGGGAATGCCTACCTATACTGTTGTTTCCATATAGCTACTAAGAACAGGCGTTGTACGTATTGTATGGAAACGGCTGATGTTTTTATATTTCTTTGATTTTTTTCCCTGTACATTCTTTCCTCTCTCTTTCCAAAATGGATGTCAAAATAGATTTTGATGCTCCTGGATCCACTTTCCATGTTTCTTATTTTTTCCTCAGATTTTCCATCTCTTTATTCTCTGTTTTTACAGATTTACAAAATGTTGTCCTCCAAGTCATGAATTGAGTCCTAAGCTGTGTGCATTATGTTATGCAATCCCTCTATTGAATTTTTTAGCTTTTTGTTCATTGTTCTTTGCTCCATTTTCATTGTAGGCTTTCCTGCAATGATGCAGTGTTGCCTTAAAAGTCTCTGAGGATGTTAATTAGAACTGTTAAAATGCGTCTTCTGTTTCCTAAGTCATTCCTGTTTTCTCCTCAGTCCTTGCTCTGCGTGTTGATCTCGGTGCTTTGCTTTTGTGCTGTTAGTTTCTGGAAATCTGGAAACTGTTGGTTTGTTGTTAGGAATGAAGAACCAAGTTGTTCATTTTAGTAGCTGGCACAGCTTTCCCCTTGAGCTGTGGGGATCTCTTTCTACGTCAGCTCCATCTCCTGGGGGGAAAATTCATTGGAGCGCTGGGTCCGGGGCGGAGTATGTCAGCGTGGGCCTCTCTCTAGGTGCCGTGTGTGGTCAGAGACAAGCAGACAGGCAACCCTTTCCTTCCAGCGTCTAGATAAAGAGGCTCTTCCTGGGGGATGGGGCACTTTAGTGTGTGTCTTAGGGCAGAGCCAGCTGCGTTTTCATTCATTTTCTTTCCTTCTTTGTCTCTGGTGTGCACGGGAGTTATCTTAGCCTCTGCCGACCTTCTTGGTTAGGGCCCAGACCTGCATAGTCCTCTTAGGCAGGGGTTTGTTTTCCCCAGGGAGCTGTTCTTTGGCTTGTTCTGGGTGAGGGCCTGGCTGCTGCTAGCACCTCTGCTGCTCTGGGTGTGGCAGTTAGGAAGGACAGAGGAGGAAGGCAATGGCCTCAGCTCTTTGGCACAGCATGTAATTAATTATACTGATTGCCGCTGCATAGCCTGCTCTTGGCCTCATTCCTGCTGATCTCTGCCACAGGCCCCTCCTGGTCCTCTTGGGGAGCGTGGCCCTCGGCTCTGCTGCAGCTCGTGCTTGTGTATGTTTTGGATCCTGGCTTTCTCTGTTCTGGTTTATATCAATCCGATCCCATCCTTTCTCCATCCCCCAGAGGTTTGACGGAATCTCTGGGTTTCTTCCATTCTCAGTGCTGTTGTGGATTTCTTCCCCTTTGTTCAGCCTATTGTTATTTCAGTGGGATTTGGGGTGGGAGGAGCTATACATGTGCTCAGTTCTTCACTTAATGTAAGAAACATTTTCAATAAACTGAGCAGTTAAACTCTTACAAAAGGGAACCAGGTTAGAAAGCCAGTTATGTTTCCTTTAAAAACTTCACCTCCTTTAAAAAAACCGGTGAGAGAACCTGTGAGAGAGAAATCACGGTTAAGCTTTCAGCAGGATGTTTTATTTTCGAAGCTTATTCTGACTTTATTCTTTCAGATCTTGAATATCACCGTCAGTTCCTCCAGGGTGACTCCTCGGCGGGGCCCGGTGAATATCATCTTTGCGGTTAAAAGCACACAGGGATTTTTGAATGGATCAGAAGTGAGCGAGCTGCTCAGGAACTTGAGTGTGGTGGAGTTCAGTTTCTATCTGGGATACCCAGTACTGCAGATCGCAGAGCGTGAGTACGGCCCTCTCAGACGTGCTGGGGAGGTGATGGCAGGCATTTTGGTGGAAGACCTCTTCTTAAAATTTTTTTAGTTTTTTAAAAGACTTGATTTTTAAAAAAATTATTTTTCCATAAGGTGTTGGGGTACAGGTGATATTTGCTTGCATGAGTAAGTTCTTTAGTGGTGATTTTTGAGATCCTGGTGCACCCATCACCCGAGCAGTAGACGCTCCTCTAGATTTGTAGTCTTTTATCCCTCCCACCCCCACTCTTTCTCCCAAGTCTCCAAAGTCCATTGTATCATTCTCGTGCCTTTGTGTCCTCATAGCTTAGCTCCCACATATCAGTGAGAACATACGATGTTTGGTTTTCCATTCCTGAGTCACTTCACTTAGAATAATAGTTAAAGACTTGATTTTTTTAGTGAAGTTTTTGGATTCACAGCAGATATGATTGGAAGGTTCAGAGTTTTCCCATATGCCTCCTGCTTCCGCACATTCATAACCTCCCCCATTGTCAGCATCCCCCAGGACAGTGGTCCATTTGCTACAGTGATCAACCTGCATTGACGCATCGTCATCATCCATAGCCCATAGTTTACATTAAGGTTCATCCTGGGTGTCGTGCATTCTGTGGGTTTGAACAAATGTGTAATGACGTGCAAATGGCATGGCTTCTCCATTTTAGTATCACACAGAGTATTTTCACCTGGACCACTTTTTTCAAACGAAATATCTGATTGAGTGCCAGAATATAAATCTGATAAAATTGGATTTAGGCCAGATGGGTCTGCAGAGCCCTGCTCACCCACTGTGCCTGGCCTTATTATTTGGAGAATAGAGGGGTGCTATTACAAAGTACATGAGTTCTGGAAAACGCATAACTTAGGGAGGGAGCATGAATCTGTGGTTGTCAGAGCTTAAGGGCCACAGGAAAGTTTGACTACAAAAGGGTAGCAGAAGGCAGTGTTTTGGGGGTGATGAAACTGTTCTGTATCTTCATTGTGGTGATGATTATGTGAATATATACGCATTTATCAAAACCCATAAAACTGTATGCTGAAAAGAGTGACGTTTACTGTGTAAATTTTAAAATAACAACAATAAGCGAAAACACAAAACCTTTCTTCCTGACTGAAGCAACTAGGTTCATAATGCAAATGGAGGCAATGGGGGAAAGGGGAGACATTTATTTTAAAAAAATAGTGGATTCCAGAGTTGAAGTCAGGCCAAAAAAATTCAAATTGTTTTTCAAAATGAAACAACCAAATGGCCTAATGAATCGTGATGTTATTTTAGTGTATTGTTAATTAAATTAAAAAGAATAACTTTATAGAAGTTATTCTATATGAAAGATGACAGAGATAAAGCTGTTATTTACAAAGAGCCGCTTTCAGTTGTGCTCAGTGTGTGTATGGCTAAAATGAGGATGCCGGATGGTGGGGCACACTGGCTGGCCCTGGACAAGTCAATGCATGTGGTCATTTTACCCTGAGACATTGCTGGGAAAGCCAGAGCTCTGAGGGGCACAGTGTGAACATGTATTGCTGTGGAACAGTGACATTCAAAGGAGAACTTGCTGGTGACCTCTCTGTGAAGCAATGTCCTGTGACATGGCTGGAGCCGGCCCTTCTTTTCTTTCTTTTTGTCTCTCTCTTTTTCCTTGAGACTCGTGTGTTCAGAAATTGCTACTGTCCATGTCCTCACGCTAATCGGACATTTTGTTCTTTCGTATTTAGAGCTAAATAGTAAAGACAATGTGTTGGGACTTTGTTGTAAACATGGCAGTTTTTTTTTTTACAGAGGTTTTTCTCCTTCCCTAATTCTTTCCTTTTTGTAGCCTTCCAGTATCCACAGCTCAACTTATCTCAGTTGCTGAAGTCCTCCTGGGTCCGAACAGGTATGTTTAACTTATGTCATATTTTGGGAACTGTAAGGATAAGAAGTTTATGCAGGCGTATTGAGAAGGATGCTGCTTTTCCTGTTTCCTAAATTTAGGGCAAAATGTACCTTACATTCTTGGCAAAGAACGAATGAGAAAGGGATTCAAATTTGGCTGTGGGAATGTATCCCACTGAGTTATAGAACAAAAAGGACTGACTTTCTTTAAAATTCATACATCGAGTTCGGGGCACAGTCTAACAGGAACTGACAATCTTCTGACCCAGAACAGGGTGAGGTTCAGAAGCAAGGATCTCTCTCTTTTTATTTTCTTTTCTAAAAGTGTTATTTGTTTAGTTTAATAAGGACAAGCAGGGTGGCTTGTCACCTAGGAAGCTTTTTTTTTTTTTTTTCTTAGGGGACTGGGTCAGATATTTAGAGGTATGGCATTGCAGTTAAAGGCTTTCTAACCTAGTGCACAAAAGTCTGAACAGTAGTTACGTACTCACCAGCCATCCAGCATGCATGCAGCACAGGAACTAGCTGGGCACGAGAGAGCATGTGGAGTAGTGATAGTTGCCATTCACAGGGTTCCTACACCTTGCAAGTTCTCCTTGCTGAACGCACAGCATCCCACCCACATCAAGGCCTCACTGCTTTGCATGCTGCCATCAGCGGTCTTTTCCAGATAATTTCTGGAGCAATTAAGTAACTTGCCCATGGTTGTATCTCAAAGAAAACTTAAACCAGTTCTGGTTGAAAAGCACATGCTCCTTCCTCCCATGCTGGCAAGCGATTGTCTGTTGAGATCATCTTGTCTGAAGTAGATAACTAAAGATGGGCAGGCTTCCTTTTTTCGAGTTAGTTTGTGAGTCCAAGTCTCAAGGCAAGACAATGAACTCACACCAATTCCAGAAGTGTTGAGATAAGTGCAGACAAAATGTTTGATCTTGTGTAGGCGCCCTTCACACCAAAGCTCCTACCGTGCCGAGTTCCTGGGACTTCTGGCCACCAGTCTCGGTAACACTGAGAGTTTGGAGCTTAGATAAGACTCACAGGCTGCATTTCCTGGACTCTCCCCGTTCATGATCACTTTTTCTCCTTTTGCTGTCTCCTGTCTAGGGATTGGCATTTTATGGCAATCTTGCATTAATTTCAAATACATACGCACACGTACACACACACCCCATTTTTTTTACTGCTGACTTGTCTTGGGTGCCATGTATGTTTTCGTTTAAATGTAGTTCTCTTGGGCGTCGTGGAGAAGCAACTCCAGAATGAAGTGTTTCAAGCCGAGATGGAACGCAAGCTGGCCCAGCTGCTCAGCGAGGTTTCCAACAGAAGGCGGATGTGGAGAAGGGCCACTGTAGCTGCAGGGAACAGCGTGGTGCAGGTACTCCGCATCAAAGGAGGAGGGGAGGGAGAGAGAGGGAGAGAGACAGCGCTTGTGTGTGAGTGCACACTCCATCTAAAACCTTGTATTTTTATGTAAATGCGAAGTGCCATGAGAAAATTCTGATTTCCACTGATTGCTATATTGGGTAGACACTGAATCTGGCAGCATTTCAGTTCAACTGGAGTCTAGACAAATATTTACCAAGCCCTTAGTAAGTAGTAGTATAACAATAGACCTTGCGGAGCAGAGCAGAATTGTCTTACTGGGTTGCCATATCATCACAGGACCTCGTTTATCAAATAGTAGTTTTTAATTAACAAAAGTGTAGCCTGTTTGATAGAATGGTCAGTATTATTGATAGCATTGTAGTGATAAATCATTCAACTGGAAGAAACCACAGGAGATCAGATAGAGGGAGCTGGGCTGCCCTCTGCTTGAGCATTTCATCTTCTCTGCTTGCATGGTATTATGGAGTCATCACTCTGGTTAACATTTTCAATTTCAGTTTTAAATTTATTTTCTGAGCAAAATCACATCTCTCTAGAAACTACATAGCCAATTAGAGAAATTTTGAAAAACACGTGTAAAAAAAATGTGTAAAGAATAAAGTGTAAAGAATAAAATCACCTAAAATTCAACCAACCAAAGAAAATCACTAAACATTTCAGCATATTTCCTTCCATTCTTTTTTCCCCATGAATTCTCTGTTGACATTTGGATGACACTGCCTACATCCTTTTGTGTAGCCTCTCTTCACTTGAGCTGCTTTCTTTCTTTCTTTCTTTCTTTCTTTCTTTCTTTCTTTCTTTCTGTCTGTCTGTCTGTCTGTCTGTCTGTCTGTCTGTCTGTCTGTCTTGTCTTTCTGCTCTCCCTTCCTTCTTCTTCTTCCCTTCCTCCCTTCCTTCCCAGAGTCTCGCTCTGTCGCCCAGGCTGGAGTGCAGTGGCGTGATCTCAACTCACTACAACCTCCACCTCCTGGGTTCAAGTGATTGTTTCGCCCCAGCCTCCCGAGTAGCTGGTACTACAGGTACCCACCACCGGAGACACCTGGTTGTCTCATATTACCCTAAATCTTCTTTACTTGGTAAACTGGCAAACAGGTTACAAAAGACAGATTTGTTTGAATTGAAACGTGACCCATTTAAAAATGCCCGTACTCACAGAAAGTTGGAGGTGGGAGCTGTCATTAATTTCCATCTCCATATGAATTATGTGGATTTTTTTCTTAACAACTGCTGACTTGCTGAACTACGAAAATGGTATATTTAGAGCTATGGCATTTCAGAAACAGGAAACCAGGGTAGAACTCTGAAGCAGGGGGTGTGGGCTGGCAGGCAGGGTAGGGAGGTGGGTGGGTTAGAGGCATTAGAGAAAAAGATGCAAATGACATTGGCTGTGGGTGGGGGGCGGGGGCGGGGAAGTGTTGCCTAGAACTGCATCATCATCCTCTAGCCCTTTTACCAATGTGTCCCTCTCATCATTACTCTTTGTCCCCCTCCCAGAAATGCAGCCCTAAAATAGTTGCTTTGCCAGATGCAGTAAGTTGCAGAGAAATTTAAAAACTAATCACGATTGAGAGTAATCATTAAGTAAGTATCAACAAAGAATAAAAATGAGAATGCATTATAAAAGCTTTGCCTTATTCAACAATCCCTGGCTTCATAGAGCCCAAGGTCTAAGTGTGAGTTAACTTCTGCCCGTGAAACAGTTACAGGACACCATGAAAGTGTATAATACGGGGCTAAATTTGACATGCAAGCTCCCTTAGCAGGCATGCAGGTTTGTGAAAGTGGCACATACAGGCCAATGTGCCATCTGATAGATTGCTGATAAGCCATGCTCTGCTTCTCTTCCCCCTCAGAGTGACCAAACATGAAAATGTAGGTAAGGATTTGTGTACAGTGTTACACAGCTGTTCATCAAAAATTAATTCGTAAATTGAAAATGTTGAAACAACCTAGATGTCTAGCAATTGGGGAATGGGTGAATAAAATTATAGTAAATCTTTATGTGTTGGAATTTTATGCAGTCATTTAAAAAAAATTAGTGAGTGATATAGAAAAATGCTCAAGTGGGCTGGGTGCAGTGGCTCACAGTAATCCCAGCACTTTGGGACGCCAAGGCAGGTGGATCACTTGAGGCCAGGAGATCGAGACAGCCTGGCCAATGTGGTGAAATCTCATTTCTACTAAAAATACAAAAGTTTTCCGAACATGGTGGCGTGTGCCTGTAATCCCAGCTATTCGGGAGGCTGAGGCTTGAGAATCACTTGAACCTGGGAGGCAGAGGTTGCAGTGAGCTAAGATCACACCAGTGCACTCCAGCCTCGGTGACAGAGTGAGACTCTGTCTCAAAAAACAAAAACAGAAACAAAACTCAGGTGAAGAGATGCCCCAACGTATGTATTCCATGTAATCCAAATGTTAATATAGAATTCATGGAGAAAGAGGAGAACAAAAATGCTAAAATGTTTACAGTGATTTTCTTTGGTTGGTTGAATTTTAGTTGATTTTCATTTTATTCTTTATGCATTTTTTTGCATGTGATTTTCAACATTAGTTAGCCATGTAATTTCTAGAGAGAGGTGATTTTACTCAGAAGATACATTTTGAAATTGAAAATGTTAACCAAAGTGATG
Organism: Papio anubis; assembly: GCF_008728515.1. Taxonomy (NCBI): domain Eukaryota; kingdom Metazoa; phylum Chordata; class Mammalia; order Primates; family Cercopithecidae; genus Papio; species Papio anubis. Next base: position 19,762,167 of record NC_044979.1, read on the forward strand.
ATGATTCCTTAATATCATGGTTATAAGTGTTCCAGATAGGAATCTGATAGGCAGTAGTCTAGAAAAGATGCTGGGATTAGATTTTCCTGGCTTACTTTCCACCTGGATGTCTTAGTCCATTGATGTTGCCATAAAGGAATACCTGAGGCTGGGTTTGTAAAGAAAAGAGGTTTATTTGGCTCATGGTTCTTCAGGCTGTACAAAAAGCATGGTGCTGGTGTCACGGTGAGGGCCTCAGGCTGCTTCCCCTCTTACTGGAAGGCGGAGGGAAGCCAGTGTCGAAATCACATGGTGAGAGAGGAAGCGAGAGAGAGGGGAGGGAGGTGCCAGGCCCTTTCTAACACCAGCTCTCTCAGGAACTAGTAGAGCAAGAACTCATTACCTCGAGGACAGCACCAAGCCATTCATGAGGGATCTGCCTCCATGATTCAGATACCTCCCATTAGGCCCCATCACCAACATCGGGGATCACAATTCAACATGAGAGTTGGAGGGGCTCCGACATCCAAACCAGAGCACTAGATAGACTTGTAGAATCTTTAATCAAGGTGGATATCACTGGATTTTGGGGACTGATTTCTAGAAGAAGAAACTATATTCTTTAAATTTATTAGAACTTTTAAAATGGAGTAAGGAGGTACATGGGTAGAAAGTCAGGTGGATATAATCTACTTCCTTTTCAGTAGTCGTTGGATAGCATTCCGTTCTAGAAGCTAATGAAAAATTAATCATCGCAGCACCATTGTCAGGGAGGGAGTAGGTGGTTGGGGAACAAGTGGTCAGGAGACTGGCTTTGAAATAGCAATCAGAGGGCAGGACAATGAGTCCTTCTCAGGATGAAGCATAAAGAACAGATTGTTGAGGGAAGAGGGTTTGGACGTGTGTTGTTAAGGATCTTTAGACACGATCTGGAAGAAGGAGTTCACAGTGAAATCATGAAATTGCTGATCTGCCGGAAGTTTCCCATGATGAAGGAGGAATCCAGCAGCTGTGTCCAGAGCACAGGGCGGTGTTACAAATCCATACGTGTGGACAGAGAAGTAGCAGCTGCATGTTGCCAATGGCAGATGTAGAGACCAGCAATTTAAATGGCATGTATAAAATAAGGAGCTCGGAGCCATCGCTGATCCTTTTCTCAGGACAGAAGTTCAGAGTTTTGCTGGAGTCTAAAGGGGCAATAGAATTGTTGCATATTATTAAGAGAAATAGAGTGAAATGAAAAGGTATGATATGTCAAGTGTGCTAGATTTTGAAATAAGGGTATAAAAAGACTGCCTTTTAACACCAGAGAGAGAAGTTTTGGGATGGATCAAAGTATTATTTGACCCACAAGATTATGAATTTATGAGGTTTATTGTCCATAGAGCAGTGGTGAGTGGGGGTGATTTTGTCCTCCAGGATGGATCTGGCAGTGTCTGGAGATGTTTTTGGTTGTACCTTGGGTGGTGCAGGGTGGGGACACCTAGTGGGTAGAGGGCAGGGATACTGCTAACCATCTACAATGCACCCCATGTCAAGGGATTGTCAGTAGAGCTGAGGTTGAGAAGCCCTGCCCTAGAAGAATGAGGAGGAAATACCAATGGGCTGAAGAAAGGATTGGGTAGAACCATTAATAGTTTCAGAGAACCAGGGGTGTACCTAATCCTATAGTTAATGTTGAGCGGATGATGCTCTTTTATGACGTGGTCAGCACATCAGAGATTTTGGGGATGATTCTAGACCACCTGGACTCGCCAGCCCTGGTTCTGTGCATCCTCCCTGCCCCTTTGCCCCAGAAAAGATGTAGAGCGAGATGAAGCAACATGTTACTCCACACAAAGGAACTCTCCATTGTCCCTCTTCTCATCAACAGAGAGTACCATGGTGATTCTGGGCCCCCGAATGGCTTACGGAGCTTATTATGAGGGTTGGAATAAATCCTGAGTGATACAATCAGGATTCAGCAACCTGAGAGAGGGCATCCAGAAACATGAGCTTCTGCAATGTGAATGGTTTCTGCTCTTTCAGGTGGTAAATGTGTCGAGGCTGGAGGGAGATGACAATCCTGTACAACTCATCTACTTTGTGGAGGATCAAGATGGAGAAAGACTCAGTGCAGTCAAGTCTTCGGACCTGATTAACAAGATGGACCTCCAGAGAGCAGCCATTATCTTGGGTTACCGAATTCAAGGTGCCATAGCCCAGCGTAAGTGCCTGAGGTGTTGTCATCTGAGCTGTGCTGGGCTCCAAAGCCAGGCTCATTCTGACAGTGAGCTCTGAATGTAAAAGCGTTCCGATGTGTGTATAACCCTGATGGTGAAGTGCCAGTTGTTAAAATTCATTCACCAAGACCTTCTTTATTTGGATTTTAATTGCTTGTAGGTTTAGCCTCCACTGCTGTTTTTTCTACCTAGCATTTTGTAGGTGGGGTGTTAGAGTGATTTATAGTACATCAACTTTAATATCTGTCCCTCATTCCTGTACTGCTGCTTTTTTTATAAATTTGTCTGAGGCAAAATAGTGTGTTTGCTCTGTATTTATTCCAAAATCTTCTATGTCATATTTTGAACATTGGCGGGGACAGTGAGTCATGCAGGAAGTTGGGAGGTGCACCCTGAATTTATTGGCTTCCTTCAGGGTCTTTTAACACAAAGAAGTCCTTGATCCTTCCCCTTTTCAGTCCTGTTTCTCTCCCACCTATCCTCACACCACTCCACAGTGTAAACAGAGGTATTCTGATGTTTCTTTATTATTGTTGGAAGGTTTCACTCCTGCTTGCCTGGCCCTGGCTGCTGTAAGTAATTTCCTTTCCACCTCACATTTTTTTGTTTTTTGAAATGGAGTCTCACTGTCGCCAGGCTGGAGTGCAGTGGTGTGATCTTGGCTCACTGAAACCTCTGCCTCCCGGATTCAAATGATTCTCCTGCCTCAGCCTCCCGAGTAGCTGGGACTACAGGACCGCACCACCACGCCCAGCTAATTTTTGTATTATTAGTAGAGACGGGGTTTCAGCATGTTGGTCAGGATGGTCTCGATCTCTTGACCTTGTGATCCGCCCGCCTTGGCCTCCCAAAGTGCTGGGATTATTACAGGCATGAGCCACCACGCCCAGCCCCACCTCACAGATTTTGAGTATTTAGAAATGAACAAAAAGGAGGCACATGGAAGAGTGTATTTTTCTAAATAGTCCTTTAGGATATGAATCAGATTCTTCTTTTTCGGAGAAAGGGTCTTGCTCTGTCACCCACGCTGGAGTGCAGTGGCTTGATCATGGCTCACTGCAGCCTCAAACTCCTGGGCTCAGGTGATCCTCCTGCCTCAGCCTCCTGAGTAGCTAGGACCACAGTCACCACCACTACGCCCGGCTATTTTTTTCTTATAATCTGTGGAGACAGGGTCTTGTCATGTTGCCCAGGTTGGTCTTGAACCCCTGGCTCAAGTGATCCTCCCACCTTGACCTCCCAAGATGTTGGGATTACAGCCATGAGCCACCACGCCTGGCCCAGACTCCTCTTTTAATGTTGATGTTTTTCCTTTATGATCCTGCAAGCAGTCTTGGTAAGACAATGGTAAAACTTGCTTCCAGCAATAAAAGGAGAGGTAAACATTTAGAGGGAATTCGACATCAGAGAATACAGAAAAATCTATACGGATAACATGTAGGAGATAAAGACAATTTTAAAAAAAATGATAGCTTTAAAATTATCCTTGATAGTAGAAGGTTCTAGTGAAATCTGTACTTGTCCCTGGAGACCAACTGAGATGAGAGCTGATGGACATAATTTCTCTGTTTTATGGAAGATGATGGGAGAGTTTAAGCAAATACCCATTGTCAGTTTGTGTTTGTGTATGTGAGATACGATCATATATTGATGTGTTCTCCTCCAAAGCAGTGAGCACAAACTAACAAAAGCACTTCATTACATTTCTTCATATATGCTATTCCTGATTGTAGGACACGTGCCCTACTCCAGCCAAGCGCTTGACATTTTAAACAGTTAATTACAATAGGATACGGGCACCTTTCACATCTGATCTTGCACCTCTTTTCCTCAGTTTTGTATCGAAAACCACATGGGTAAAGATCCTGGGATCTCCAGGCTGGTGATTGAAGGAAGCCTCAGTCAACACCAGGGATAGCCCAAAGGCAGCCCCAGGACACTGGTGTCAGGGCCCAGTTTGATCAACCTCTGCCTCATCAGGGTTTTCCTAGGTTAGCGTCAGAAGAGGGCAAGTGCGGTGGCTCATGCCTGTAATCTCAGCACTTTGGGAGATGGAGGCAGGAGGATCGTTTGAGCCCAAGAGTTCAAGACCAGCCTGGGAAGCATAGCAAGCCCCCATCTCTACAAATAATAATAATAATAAACTAGCTGGGCACGGTAGGGTGTGCCTTTGGTCCCAGTTACTTGGGGGCCTGAGGCAGGAGGATCACCTGAGCCCAGGAGGCTGCACATGAGCTTGATTGTGCCAACACATTCTAGCCTGAGGGATTGAGTGAGACCCTATCTCAAAAAGAAAAGGAAACAAACAACCACACCCACAAAAGAACTAAGAAGAGTGTCCAGTTGTCTCAGCTTCTCAGTTTGATTCTGTTCATACTTCTATATTGTCTGTTGCTTTTGTGCAAAATGAGCTACGTATATTCACTATATTCAGCCCAAATTAAAAAACACAAGTTTTTCACACTTTGTTGCTTTTTACCACATCCCATGTAGCCTCTGCTCTGATCTGTGCTTTTCTCCCTGGTGCATTTGATTTAGAATGCTTGCTCCCTCCCTCGTCACTCCCTCAGGTGTCTAAACCCAAAGTTAAACCAGCACCAAGAACCCTTTGTGTTATTACGTCTTTGAGCAGATACCTTTTGATCCCATAGCAGGTGTTAACCATCACAGGATATGAAAGGAGCATAAGACTTAGTCCCTGCCCATGACAACTAAGACGTTTTTGAAAAGACAAGATTTGGCGTCGAGACCGGATGAATGAGTGCAGAAGTGTAGCACTTCACGGATGATCCATTTATGTAACAGGAAGCATTTTAAATGAGCAATAAGGCACCATGTGCAAAGCAAAGAGCTAGTGATGGACATTAAGTGTCCGAGGCGTTAAAGTGCAACTGTCCTAGGCCGTGAGGAGTGGAGGCGGGTGGGGTGGGTGTGGCAGCAGGCTGGGGAGTGGTGGATCCAAAATGAGTAAGATTTGCTTCCTGTAAAAGTTGGCAACTGGTAGCTTAAATAACGCCTCAACTGGTAGCTTAAATAACGTCGTTTCAATGAGTCATGTTTCAAAGGTTTAGGGAGAGACACAGGTGGGGCAGTGAAGGCAGTGCCTATGGGACACTTATTAGGACTTCAGTTTCCAAATTAACACAGTGAAGCTTCATTTCGGAAAATATAAGGATCATCTCCCTTCTTTTTTTATTGTGGTAAAATATACATCAAGAAATGTACCAATTTAACCCCTTTAAGTGTACACTTCAGTGGCATTCAGCACATTCACAAGGCTGTGTAACCATCACCACTGTCCACTTCCAGAATTTCTTCATCATTCCAAGCAGAAGCTTTCTATGAGTTTTTTCTAGGTACCTCATATAGGTAGAATCATACATTGTTTGTCCTTTCGTGACTGGCTTGTTCCATTATGATGTTTTCAAGGTTCGTCTGTGTAGCAGCATGTATAGAATTTCCTTCCCTTTTAAAGCTGAATGATACACCATTGTATGGCTATACCACATTTTGTTCATTCATTCATCTGTGGATGGGCATTTGGGTTCTTTTCATCTTTTAGGCTATCGTGAATAGTGCTGCTATGAACATCAGCATCTCTGTCATTTTTCATCGCTGAAGGGGAAGCGACCAGTTGCATTGGTGCGCATGTCCTATCTCCTTACTCTGTTTTGCTTTGTGTATGGCACTAGTGCGATATGAAATTATTCAGTGATTCATTTACTTGATCATTTTTCCTTTCCCCCACTAGGACCTAAGCACCTCAAGCGACTTCACTTGTTCATTGTTAAGTCCCAACTTTCAAACTGTGTCCAGCACACTTAATAAACATTTGTGAACACAAGAAACTTGGAGTAGTGAGGAAGGGAGAAAGAGGGGAAGGGTTTTCTTCCATAAACTCCTAGTTGAGATGCATGTGCTTTATGTGATCTGGGAGGGTGTGAGTCCTGCGGTACTTGATGCAGCGGGCAGGACTGTGTTCTGGAGACACAGCTGTTTTTTCTGTCCGCCTTTGAAGAGAACTGCCTGTGTAAAGTTGTACAGAACCAGTTTTGCTATGGAAAGATCCTGCAGTGAAAAGTTAGGGGTGAGCTAGTAGAATAAACTGGAAATCAGGAGACCTGGAATTCATTGAGCTTTGCCATTAATTCAGCCAGGTACCTTTGGATATATCCGTATGTTGTTGTAATCCCTGATGTATTCTAGATGTAACGTTGTGTGTTGTGTTTCTCTGCTGGTCACATTTCCTGTCATCTGGGGATTATAACCTGGAACCAGCTATCTTGAGCTGAAATGTCACGGACTTCTGAGTTTCTTGGAGAAGATACGTGCAATCTGGTAAATGAGTGAAGAAGGAGTTATTGAAAGACCTTTCTTCTTTGTCTGCAGCTGTGGACAGGGTGAAGAGGCCGTCTCCAGAATCCCAGAGCAACAACTTGTGGGTCATTGTTGGTGTGGTCATCCCGGTGCTGGTGGTGATGGTGATTGTCGTCATCCTCTACTGGAAACTCTGCCGCACGGACAAGCTGGACTTTCAGCCTGACACTGTGGCCAACATTCAGCAGCGTCAGAAGGTAAGGGGCAGCCTCATCCCCCAGTGTTCCCATAAGCAGGGGTAGGATGAGTTTGGGCTCTGGATATTGAAAGATGGGAGAGAGGGAGGGCTCTTATGGAAATCTTCTGGCTTTAGTAGTGGCATCCCTTTGCCTTTGTTTCTGCTTCCTGAAACCCTCCTTCTGTGGTAGTAAATATAGTCCGAGAATGTGAAGCTGTATAAAAGCTTAGCCGTGACGTGCGCTCTGGGTTCTACTGTGATTTTATTTTATATTTCTTGAGACAGAGTCTAGCTCTGTCACCCAGGCTAGAGTGCAGTGGTGCGAGCTCAGCTCACTGCAGCCTCCACCTCCTGGGTTCAAGCGATTCTCCTGCCTCAGTCTCCGAATAGCTGAGATTACAGGCATGTGCCACCATACCTGGCTAATTTTTGTATTTTTATTAGAGACAGGGTTTTGCCATATTGGCCAGGCTGGTCTTGAACTCCTGGCCTCAAGAGATTGCCTGTCTTTGCCTCCCAAAGTGCTGATGTTACAGGCATGAGCCGCTGCACCAGGCCAAATTCTGATTTATTTTACCCCTGGACATTTTCAGAGGATAGGAGCCAAGGCAGACTTTCTCAGATCTGTTGATCTGTTTCGTGTATAACTCCATTGGTCAGCTGCTTTATTTTCTGTTCACCATATTTGGAAGGCTGCTTATCCACCTTGATCATTAAAAATGAACAATTCATACCTTGAGCATTTTAACTTAAAATATATGAATGGACATTTATTTGTCAGTCCTTCAACATATCCCAAGTCTTGTTTTGTTTTGAGTGTTGGTCTACTGAGAGGAATCACGTATGGTCTTTCTTAAAATAAACAACACCCATAATGTGTCAGTTTCAGGTTCCAGTTTGGGTTTCTTTAGAGAAGAGCAACGCTACCTGAATGCAAAGTTCTCTCGATTTTTTTAATACCTCCCTCCACTCCCTATCCCCTAACTTTGCAGACTTTTGACTTAATTCACTTACACCTAATTTGACAGCAGAATTTTTAAGTAACCTGTCTTTCCTGTGTCTTTCCAAACCATTCAACGTAAGTTTTTATAGAAATAGCAATTTTCTTTTCCCACGTATGTTTCAACAGTTTCCATAGTATTCCAGGGTACTGTCAGGTTTCAGAGCCAAAGAAATTGACTTTTGGTCAACATTGAGCTTACCTGGTGTGAGCAAAAACATGCCAGGCCTAGAGGAGAGCTCACTAGCACAGCATAAGTATCTGTCAGTGTGTTTACCAAGGGAGTGGTAGTCAGTCCACTGTTACTAATAATCTACTGGATTAACACGCACTCTCTGTGGGTCTCCCAGATTTGGAGGACTCATTCTGCTTTAAAAGCTTGATAAAAACAAGCAAAAGTCAAAAAACAAAGAATAAAAGATTGCCCTATTTATTTTTAAACTTTATTTTGGTTGTCTTGGTATGAAAAATTCTGCATATTACAAACCTAGACCTGTTGAATGGAAAAAAATATGCATTACTTTAAAATTTATTTTACTTTTGTAAAAGTAAAGAAAATTTCTTGTTTCATATGAATTAACCAAAAAATGCAAAATCTTTATTAAATTGCAAGCTTATGGCTATCAAGTACATTAAAAGCATCTTATACATTAATATTATGTTTGTTACCTATCTTTGTTTATTATTTACATAGTCTGCTAAGGTTCTTTTGTTGTTCTTGTTATACTGGTGAATGGCATGGGGAAACCTGGAAAAAAACGTGCTGGGTATACTAAATGATCCATAGTGTGAATTTCATTGTAATAAGATCAACAATAGGTTTGGAAATGTTTTTGTTCTGGTGAAGAATGTTGTTACAGATGGAGTTAAGTAGTGTAGATGGTTATGTATTTAAGTCTTTTATGGGCCATATTTCATATGTATACACTGCCATGGAAGTCTATCTATTATCTGTTACTTCAGTAAACTATCAGAGGACAGCATCTCTTGGGGTCAAAACGGAATATTCCCCAAACTTTCTCCTTCTCTCACTTTTACTTCCTAAACATTTTCATGTCCCAGATGTGGCTGTAAATCAAGTGGACAGAGTTTCAGATGGAACTTCCAGCCCTTAGAGCTGCTCTTTTTCCTCCAGGGCTGCAAAGATCTGCCCATACATTTTGACAACAGATTTACAGAAAAGGTCCTGCAGGGAGGATTCTCCGAAAGAATGACTGTCTTCTGACACTGTTAGGAGGGCGAAGCCTTGCCAGTGTTGCAGAAGCTCAGTCTTGTTTTGCTGGCATAGGAACCCACCCTATAGATTTTGTCATGTGTTTAAAATGGGAAAATGATGCTCTTCATTTAGTTTAAAAGCAAATATCTTTACTTCATACATGTTTCTTTTAAGGTCATGTGGCCATAGCAAAGGGCCTCTCACCTTGTCCTCAGGGTAATCTGCAGAGATGCCACCCTCCCCTATGGCTTCAAGAGCTCTGTCTCCTGCTCATGTGGCTGTTGCCTCTCTCTCCGTTCTGCTCTCCCCACCTCCTGATGCGCCTCAGCACTACTCTCTGAAATCCTTCAGCAAATCCCAGAGCTGCAAACATCTGGAAACAATAAATCTGCTGACCTAAAATCCACACCCCCCCCCTTCCCCTTGTAACGAGAAGGAAACCTCTTCAGATTGTCTGGGAGTAGATTAATTTTGAAATATGATAGGAGGGAGAGGCCATTCTGTCTTGTTTTGAGGCACGGCCTTTGCTTCTTTTCAGTAATAAAGAAAAAAATCCTATGTAGCTTTCTTTTATCTGTATTCTCTATCTATAGACTAAAGTCATCATTTGTTACTATTGCCTAAAAAACTCCAGCCTGGATCCTCTTCATCATGAATGGCATTGGCTGGATGCCACTGGCCTCATGGAAACTTATTCCTTCTGATGGGGGATAGTCCACACCTCGTTATTGGTGTCAGACCAGAGCTCCTGACTACCCTTGGTTGCTTCTAAAGGGCAACACTTTGGGCAACCGGTTGGAGCTGCCTCAGGCACTGGGTGTCACTCACCAAACATTGAGCATTTGCTCTGAGCCACACTAGATCCAGCTCAGTTACCAATACAAACAGCACGCAATCTCTGCATTCCAGGGCTTTAGCAAGGGAGAAGGACGAGCCATCCAAAAGCAGTCATCCAGGAGTATAAGGATGTCTGGAGAACACAGAGGAGGGGGGCACCCCACTCGCAGTGGTGGGGTACCTCCACCTTCTTTGAGGAGGTGACACCAGGGCTGAAGCTTCACGGTGGAGGAGATGAAGGCGGGCCCAGCGGGGGAGCGGCAGGCCGCTCAGGAAGCTGGAGCAAAGGTCGTAAAAAAGGGCACGGCCGAAACCCAGGTGGCAGAGAGCCAGGCCCTGGGGAGGGTTTCAGGACATAGAAGGGATTGCAAATTACGCTGTAAGCAGCGGGCAACCATTGAAAGGTTTGCAGCAGGGAGAGCAGCTTGAACACATTTGCTTTTGGAACGATCCCTCTGGGAGGCAGTGTGGACCGTGGATTGAAAAGAGGCTCTGTGAGCATTTTGTTCCATCTCAGCCAAGGTCAGCTCATTCCCTACGGTTGCTGTTTGATTCTCTGCAAAGGTCCCCTGTCACACCTAACGTGTAGGTGGTCTCAGTTCACCCACAGCTGGCTGACCGTGCTGGGTGTCGCCTGTGGGTGGGAGAATCTGGGAGCCCTGCTCTCCCAAACTCCGGGACCACAGGGTTACGGGAGCCCCTGTGTGGGGCTATACTGAAGACAAACAGATGGGAATAACTTTGCCTTGTCTTCACCTCCTAAATGGAAACAGCATGGCGGTTGTGGTGACTTTTCACAAATGACATCAATCAGGTAATAAATGCTTACAAAGGCACTCTATATGATGGCAAATTTTTCTTCAGACACTTTTGGGATTTGCTCCGTGTTTCTATTGTCATCTCAACTGCTCCTTCCCAGGGGCTCAGGCTAACCCGAATACTGCGGGCTTCACTGCGTCCTGTGCCACCTGGGCTGTGTTGTATTTATGGCCCATGCGTTCACATTCGTCAGGCGTCTCTCTCGTTCCTTGGCTGACCTGCCCACTAGTCAGTCTCCTTGGCTTATTGGTGACGTATTCCAGTGGGGCACAGACACTCTGGCCTGTTCCCTCTGTGATATATTAAAGAGAGAAAGAACAAAAGAGCCATCCTTCTTCAGAAATAACTCGGTCCTAATATGAATATGGAACACTCTAATTAATCTTGACTCTTCTTTTATAAAATACTGATTAAACCTATGCTGCATGTGGGAGGGAGCTGGAGACATTGTATACCAGCCAGACTGAACTCTAGATTCTATTTTAAAAGAAGTGGAAAAACTAGAAAAAGTGATCTGGCAAGTAGGGATGAGACAAAAGGAGGTAATTACCTAAGGGAGGAGGGGCAGTGTTCCCCTCTAGGTTTTCCTTCTGTGTGTAGATGGCTTTTGTTTTGTGCTAATACGCACAGATTGGTTGCCAAATTTCTATTGGTATAGAAGGTGATGACTCACTCAGCTTGTGAGAAGTGCAAGGATCTGATGGAGGGGTGTATTTAAAGATGATGGTCAGAATCAACAGTAAGCCAACAGGACTTGTATATTTCATTTATGACAGGTGCCTTTTCCTTGGTTACCCATAAAAACCAGTAAGTTTGGTACTTCAGTTGACCGTTCTGAAATTCATTTGGCCATCAGACATTTCTTGAGGGACCCTGTGCCACATCTTGTTGTTAACTTAACAAAATATTGTATCCAAATTCTTATTTACAACTCTATTGATGCCTTGGAATTCTTAGCTGTATATTAGCTGCTCGATGTTTCATCAATCAACAGAAATAATAATGCTGTCAGCATCATTTGTAGGGTACATTGGCATTTAGGAAGCATTTTCATTAATACTATCATGTGTCTTTCCTATATGGGCCCTGAGAGTACGTGAGGGAAGACATTTAGGTGCCTAGGCTTGGGCTACGTACACCGCCCTATAGAGGCAATACTGTTTGTATTTTTACGTTATTCACTTTGGAGACCTCTGCTTGGGGGAGGCCATGTGTAGCTCCTTTTCCAGTTTTGGTAAAGCAAACCACCTAACCTGTTAAGAACAAAACAAAACAGTTGCCCAGTCATTAGAGGCATTCACTTTCTTACTGGGAAGTATACCACAAAGGATTTCAGCAAGGTTTATTAAATGATGGAGGTGATGATTAAATGACTCTTACTGTATCTGTTTTCTTTCACTTAGAGGCACCTTGTATGTTAATGAGGTGCTGCTGGGGTAAAAGCAACCCCATAAAATTGGAAATTGCTCTTGTTAGGATTTTTGTCATCAGCTGTGAATAAGTGGCATCAAATTTCAATTTTCTCAGACATCTGAAAAAGGCTTGACAGATGGACATTTGAGAATTATATAGATGGATTAATATTTCATTTCAAGATGAAACTAATATTTATAATTACGTATTTCATAAATTAGGACCTCATGTCAAAGTCTGAGAAAGGAATCATCTTAATCACACGGAACGGGTTCTTTAATGTGCAGGAGGGTTACTTCTTAGCCTGCTGAATTTTTCATCTACCCATACATACATCAGTGATTTGCTTTTAAGAGAGCAGTTGAATCTTTGTGGAAATTTACAACAAAAGAAAAAAAATATTCGACTAGTAAGTGTGGGGTTTAGAAAAGACACATAGATGATTGCTGTTAAGTGCATTATGGTAGAATCTAAACATGTTGCTGTGTAGTTAATCTAAATCCATTAAGTACACAGGGACAACAGATAAACCAGCAGAGAAGGGGGTCATGGACCAGTGAACAAGTGACTTGCATTCAGGCAATCTGGACGCAGATGTGCAGTATCCAGTAATCAATCATTTGAAAGAAGTTAATGAAAATATCCTGCAAGTGTGAGTAAGTGTGCAGGACAGTATACAGTATTAACTCAGCTCTCCCTTATTTGTTCTTTTGAAGTTGTAATTTTGATCTTTCAGAAGTAAACATGGACCTTTTCACCCCTTTTTCCTTTTAATCCAAAATACGTTGTTAAGACCCCAGCTGAGTCCCCGTGGACGAGGGTACTTGCCAGGCTTTCGTTCCTGAGGATGGTGAGCTCGCGGACAGCATGTGCTTTGTGGCCCCTTGGGTTTCCCACACGCTGCTGAACAGATCTTGAACATTGCAGTTGTCACATAGATAAAGCACAGAGCTCTGTCATGAGTTTGTCCCCCGGATGAAATCAGACAGTGCCCTTGGCATTTCTTACTGCCATCCTCTTCCCTGTTCTTGGATTCTTCTGCGGGAGTGAACTGTTCTTCAATGGCTGGGAGATGGCAAAGGGGAAGCTATGAAATGAAACCCTCACAGCTGCTGCTGCTGCCACCTCCTCTACAGAGTATCTAAGTTCACATTTTCCCACCATGGAACCAATTGTCCTGTTTCTTGGCTATATTTCTCTCTCATTTCTTTAAGAGAGAAAGCAAGCCATACTGCAAGTTTATCGTGCCTTGATTGACCAAGACCGGCGTTTTGAATTGTGATTTTATCTGATGTTCCCGAGGTTTCTACATCTCTGGGCAGAGCACCGCAGGAAGCTGCTGCATGGATGACAGGCGGGCCTATCTCCTGTAAAGTAGGAGGACTTGGGAAAGGGAAGGTGTGACGGGGAGCCAACATGCTGCCCGGACCACAGGCACATGCTGGACAGCTCTCAGGAAGACCACTCGTGTGGGGAGGGCTTGTACAGAGGTGTGCATCTGGAATGATCCCTGTAAAAGGGCTGCCTACTCCTAGAAAACTGTGTGTCTGCCCCCCGGGGTTTGGGTAGACCAGTTGAAACTCAGGGTGCTAGTCCGTGGGTCACAGATGAGAAAATAAACGTATTTTATTTAAATACGTTTTTAATACATGTATTTAAAGAAATATCTAATGATGAATTTATTTTATGTAAATAAGTATTTAATTAATGTAACTAAGTTACACAGGTGCTTAATACATTTAATTTAAATAAATGTTTAATAATAAATAGGCCGGGCACAGTGGCTCATGCCTGTAATGCCAGCACTTTGGGAGGCTGAAGCAGGCGGATCACCTAAGATCAGGTGTTCAAGACCAGCCTGGCCAACATGGTGAAACCCCATCTGTAATTAAAAAAACAAAACAAAACATAAAAGTTAGCCAGATGTAGTGGTGCATGCCTGCAGTCCCAACTAATTGGGAGGCTGAGGCAGGAGAATCGCTTGAACCCAGGAGGTGGAGGTTGCAGTAAGCCAACATCATACCGTTGCATTCCAGCCTGGGTGACAGAGTGAGACTCCATCTCAAAAAAAAAAATCGTAATAAATAAATTTATTTAAATAAATGATAAATGGGGCATGCAATGGAGCAGCAGGTATGGGTCTGTCATTTGCAAAACAGTGTTCTTGGGCTCATGAACTGCTGAAGTGGGGGAGTGGTGTCCTCCTGTAACAGGAGCTCATTAATTGGAAAACAGAGGAAGTCAGCTTTTGCCTTTTGTTTCATTTTTGTAAACTGTATTTACTGTAAGTTTTGTCCCCCTCTGCTGGCATAAATCATTGTTGCAGATGACATTCCTTCTATTGATCCGATAATTTTAGCTTAAAAAAGACCTTAAGGTTGGTCTCAGTGGCTCACGTCTATAATCCCAGCGCTTTGGGAGGCCAAGGCAGGAGGATTGCTTGAGCCCTGAAGTTCAAGACCAGCTGGGCAATGTAGCAAGATCCTGTCTCCACAAAAAAATTTTTTAAAATTAGCCAGACGTGGTGGCACTCATCTGTGGTCCCAGCTCCTTAGGAGGCTCAGGTGGGAGGATCACTTGGGCTTGGGAGATTGAGGCTGCAGTAAGCTGAGACTGTGCTATTGCACTCCAACCTGGGTGACAGAGCGAGACCACATCAAATGAAAAAAAAAAGACCTTCGGTCACAAACCTAAGCCACTGATGTTGTCACTCATTTGTGCATAAAGTTAGCACAAAGACGACAAAGCCTTTTGTGTCTATGCTAAATATATTGTCTAAAATCACTCCTTAGATGTGTTTGGCCTTTGTCTTTTGACTGACAGGACTCTGTAGGGGTGTGTGCATGTGAGGGGAAAAACTCAAACTATGTTTCTCCTCTGCTCTCACACCACACAACAGTCAACACAGGAGACTTCTGTGACTAAATTTGTGGAGGCTTTCCTCACACACCAAGCAGCACTTATCAGCTGGGTGTCCTTGAATTCATTTCCGACACTGTCCGCTGGGAGGTAGCCTCAGATCCTACAGGTGGGGGACTCAGTCCCCAAGACTGTCCTCCTCCACCTGCACCAGTCACAAGTGTAGGTCTCTGGAACTTCTGACCAACTGGCTTCAATGAAGTTGGGGTTCCCACCATCACTTTTGGGTTTGATTAATTTGCTAGAGCAGTTCACAGGACTTGGAGAAACACACACTTTTACCAGTTTATCACAAAGGATATGTTAACAGAAAAACCAAACTCTGTAAAATACCTTAAAGAGGTTTCTTCTGAGCCAGTATGAGTGACCATAGCCTGAGAAAGCACAAACCCAAGAAGCTGTGAGTAAATGGCCCGAGGTGGTCAGATTACAATTTGGGTTGATACTGTTGCCATAGCGTCTGGCTGGGGCCTTTATTGTGGGTGGTAAAGGAATTTACCAAGACAGCTGCAGGTAACGAAAGGCAGACTTGTTAGAGAAAGTATGAAGATAATGTTGCAAGGGTGCAGTGGCCAGTACAGCAGAGAAGGGGCTGTCGGGCAAGAGACAGGGGCAGGAAGGAAGTTTTACGGGTCATGCTGCTGGGGCTATGAGCAGAATGAGGTGTCTGGGAACAGGATGTCGTGCCAGCAGGTTGTCTGTGATGAGCCATTTCTCAGAATAATTGTTCTCCCCTACCTGGGACCCCTTCCTCATTGTTACTTATCAGGACTCCACATATATACCTTTTTTTTTTTTTTTTTTGAGACAGAGTTTCCCTCTTGTCCCCCAGGCTGGAGTGCAATGGTGCGATATCGGCTCACCACAACCTCCACCTCCTGGGTTCAAGTGATTCTCCTGCCTCTGCCTCCCAAGTAGCTGGGATTACAGGCATGTGTCACCATGCCTGGCTAATTTTGTATTTTTAGTAGAGATGGGGTTTCTCCACATTGGTCAGGCTGGTCTCAAACTTCTGACCTTAGATGATCCACCCGTTTCGGCCTCCCAAAGTGTTGGGATTACAGGCGTGAGCCACCATGCCTGGCCCTCCACATCAACATTATAAGGAGACAGGAGTTACAGGAAAAGAAATAACCCAGTACATAGAAGCTCAGCCTGAAAAGGCGGAATATCTTGAAGTGAGGGGGCTTACAAGTCATAGGTGTGTTTTAGGATTCTTTAGTTGGCAGTTGGTTGAGAGAGTTAAGTTTTGTCTAAAGACTGAAAGTCACTTCAAAGGATTGCTTAAGATAAGGGGTCTGCTGTCTGCCATGTGATGCTATACCAGAGTCAGGTTAGAAAGTAAGCCACATTATACCGGGTTAATTAAAAAAAAATTTTTTTAAACAAATTTTTTTGCTTGTAGGGTGTGACTTAACACTCCTTTGCATGGCTTTAAGTCTTGTTTATAATTTGGTATCTTATTACCCAAAGAATCTGTTCTGTCAGGCTTATACTCTCTGTTTTAATATTAATGCTGTTCAGTTTTGCCTAAACTCTAAAAGGGAGGGGCTGTCATGACGCATGTCCCACCTCCCTTCCTGCTATGGCCAATAATTCAGTTTTTCAGGTTTCTCTGAAGTTCCTTTGGCCAAGAGGGGGCCTGTTCAGTAGGTTTGGGGCTTAGGATTTTATTCTTGGTTTACAGATACTACAAAGCGCAAGTGCACAGATGAAGAGGTGCATAGGGTGAGGTATGGGGGGACTTGGGGGTGCAGAGCTTCTCTGCCCTGCATGGGGGTGCTACCCTCCAGGAACCTCCACAGCATTCAGCTTTCCAGAAGCTCCCTGGACCCTGCCCTTTTGGGTTTTTCTGGAGGCTGCTTTACATAGGCCTGTTTGGTTAAACCATTGGCTATTGGTGATCAACTTAACCTTCAGCCCCTCTCCCCTCCCTGAAGGTTTGGGGGTGGGACTGAATGCCCTGACCCTTGCATCATGCCTGGGGCTCTGTGGTGAGCAGCCCCCATCCTGCAGCTACCTCGGGGCTGCTGACTGTCAGTCAACTCACTAGCCTGCAAAAAGACATCCTCTGGAGACTCCACGTATTTTAGGAGGTGTACGCCAGGAAACGGGGATGAAGACCAGATAAGTGTTTAAAGTGTCACCGTGTGGATGTAGAATATGCCTGGCCAGGAGGGAGGGCTTCGGTTTGCTTTTGGCATTCCATGGAGGAGACCCCTTGGGACGACCATTGCTATGCAGTTTATTTCCCTGTGCTTTGCAAGCTTGAATTAAGGAAACTGTGTGGCACTTTTCATGTTATCAGAAATACTGTTATTGTCCACATTTCTGCATACTTTGGAGAGTCTTTCCAAGGGCACTGTGGTTCATGCCTGTAATCCTGGCACTTCGGGCATCCAAGGTGGGTGGATCACTGGAGATCAGGAGTTTGCCTGGGCAACATAGTGAGACCCCATCTCTACTAAAAATACCAAAAAATTACCCCAGCGTGGTGGCGTGCACCCATAATCCCAGCTGCTTGGGAGGCTGAGGCAGGAGAATTGCTTGAACCCGGGAGGCAGAGGTTGCAGTGAGCCGAGATTGTACCACTGTACTTTTAGCCTGGTTGATGGAGCCAGACTCTGTCTTAAAAAAAAAAAAAAGAAAATGTGAACAATAACAAATAGCTTTTTTTTTTTTTTTTTTTTTGAGATGGAGTCTAACTCTTTCACCCAGGCTGGAGTGCACTGGCATGATCTCAGTTTACTGCAACTTCTGACTCTCAGGTTCAAGTGATTCTCCTCCCTCACCCTCCTGAGTAGCTGGGATTACAGGTGTGCACCACCATGCCCCACTAATTTTTGCGTGTTTTTTTAGTAGAGACAGGGTTTCATCATGTTGGCCAGGCTGGTCTCGAACTCCTGACCTCAGGTGATCCGCCCAACTCGGCCTCCCTAAGTCCTGGGATTACAGATGTGAGCCACTGCGCCTGGCCAACAAATAGCATGTTTGATGACATAATATCTTACCACAGCACTAGAAGCTGAGACCTGGCATCCCTAGTTGCAGCCTCAGGGGTCTGTCGTGGGTTTGGTGTGGGGTGATGCCGCGGATCCCTGGAGAGGAATCCTGCATCCACTGGTTTGAGTGGGGGATGTTTTTGAAGAGCCCTTTCTCCTTCAGTTTTGTGCCCCATTACTTCTTTTGACCACTTCTTTCTAGAAATTCTTTGTTCCCTTTGCTTCTATTACATGGAACTTTCCAAATTCTGTTTCTCTGAAATCACATTCTATTTTCTTCCTTGCTTCCTTTTTCTCTTCTTAGCCCCAAACTATTAGATGTTCTCCAACACTTTATCCACAGAATCTGTATTTATGTTGAAAAACTCAACTCCCCTACCTGTCACCTTTATGTGGGTGGTTCTTGAAGTCACATCTGAGCCTGCACGTTCCCCCAGGCTATGGTTCCCCACCTCCAGCTACACTAAGCTGACATCCTTTGGGGCCTCAAATTAAGTGTGTTTGAAATGAAACCTGTCATTTTGTCTTGAGCCATCATTCCTGTATAACTTGCCTCTTTCCCTTAATGTCACTTTCATGCTTCACGATGCCCTGCCCAAAAATTCACGTCCTCATTGACTTCTTTCTCTTCCTTTGCCTCTCGTGTCTATTTGGTTTCTGGGTCTTTCTGCCTGATCCCTAGAGCTGTTCATTCCTTCCCATGTTCACTGCTAAGATTTGGGGCTCATGTCTGTCTGATTTTATGCGCGTGGCATGGCCAGGCTGTCTTCCTGTGTCCTTGGTGTCCTGTGTGCTTGGATTTTAGAAATCGGCCTGTGGTGTTCTGATTTCCCAGAGGGCCAGCTCCAGAAGCTGGCGTTTTTGGAGTCGTCCATATACAGACTGGACTTCTCTCTCATGCTCCTACGCTCTGACCCATCCAGCATAGCCAATGTGATTTCTCCGCAGGCCTCAGTGTTCTCTGCTTCCTGATATCATCTAGAACATGCTCTTTGTAGCCTCCTCTTTCTGTTTCCAAGTCCTGTCTGTTCTCAAGACCTGGCTTTGGTCCCCATTACCCTATAAAGAATATCTTGCTCCTGCCACATGGCACGTGGTATGCTGCTGTGACAGCAGGTCAGGTGTTGTCCTGGGGTCTGGCTATTTAATCCTTGTACTCTTGTTTAATCTTTCACAAGTGTCTGTCTTCTCCTGGAACTCTGGGTATAAACAGAACCTGGCACGCAGTCCATGTTCTAGCAATGCTTGTTGGATTGGAGTGGTGGAATTGCCAGCACAGTCTTCGGTCAGAAGTTGTGCTCCTCTCATCCGCCTTGGATTCCGGGTTAACAGTCTTGTGTGTGTGTGTGTTTCAGCTGCAGATCCCAAGTGTGAAGGGCTTCGATTTTGCTAAGCAGCATCTGGGTCAGCACAATAAAGACGACATCTTGATTATTCATGAGCCAGCGCCACTGCCAGGACCTCTGAAGGACCACACCACGCCCTCAGAAAATGGGGATGTGCCAAGCCCCAAGTCAAAGATCCCTTCCAAGAACGTCCGTCACAGAGGAAGGTTATTATTGGGCTTTCTGTATTATTCTTTGTGGCAGAGCATGCTTCTGTTATCAGGCTGTGAGTTTCTGATGCCACAGGGGCTAATGGTGAGTGCAGCCCTGCATGTGTCTGCAGCCCAGGAGACCGATGACTTGCCCAAAGTCACACATGAGCCCAATAGTGTTTCCGAGCCACTCTCACGGGCTGTCAGAGAAGGCTGTGTGATTTCTTTCCCCACACGGTTGAAGATCATGAATCACTATCTGTGATGGTTTGAGGGTCCCCATCAGACTTGATTAGGGATTGGCCAGCTCGTGTGTATATATCCCAAGGGGAGCATGCTAGGCCCCATGGAGAGAATATCAGAAATAACATAGAAGGAGTGCACGGCACATGGTACATGCTCAGCCTGTGGGCCACTGTGTCCATGCCTGGGATGCCAGCAACTTCTGTGGCTTCATTGCTTTGTCTGCAGGTGACTTTCATCGCATCCTCCTGTGTTTGCTTTGTTTTTCTCTGGCTGCTCATGTATGTCACCTTTGTCAGGATATCACACAAGACTCTTCACTGCCTCCTCCCTGCCTCGCTCCCCTTTCCCAATTTATTTCTATTACTCCTCTCAAAGTATAGCACACGGAGAATTGCTTATTAGTTTTCCAAGCTACCTGGAAACCGCTCCTCACCCTCTGACCCCATGAGAAGGGCTCTAGCTCTGTGAAAGAAGACAGAGTTCAGAGTCGGGTTCGTTGAGTTGACTTTCCATCATAGCACCATCAGGCTTTGGCTACTGAAGCCTCCTGTTGTCAGCCTTTCTTTGAGCTTTGGAACGCTAAATCCTGATTTCCTGCTAAGAGCAAAAGAAAGTGTGTGATCATACCAACATTTGAAACGATGTCATGATTTCTGTCTTATCGGAAAACCTACCCCAGGGGTTCTGGCCTAGTTTTAAGAATGTAATAGATGTCAGAACATGATCTTTACAAAAGAAAATGAGTTATGTAGAGAGATGCTATTTGATTATTTTGCAGGCTAAGAATAAATGGAATCATTGAAGATTATTTCATATGCAAGTAAAATTTTGCTAAGTGTTTTTTTTTTTTCTTGCCTGGTAGCCTTGTCGTTGACATTTAGTCATGACAGCTCAGTGGTCTGCATGGTTAATACAATGTTTTAGCATCTTTCTGGGATGCTAAAGCACCAGAATGTCTTGGCATTCCACATTGTCATTGAAGCCAGGGAGCCTAAGGAATCGGAGCCAACTGATGAAGGAATTTTCCCTGGTGCAAGCTGGGTGCCACGATACCTTTGCTTTTTATATATAGAATCAAATCTCAGTGTAAGCACCTTCCAAAGATCTGGAGTTATTTGGGGTGACTGCAGAGCTACCCTGGCATCCTGAGGATTCTGCAGACCTAGTCAATCCTGAACCCCAGTCCTCTTTGATCCAACTCATGCTGAACCCAGACTGCTGGTCCAGAAATGACTGGGGGCCAGGGACTGGACCTTCAGCCCTGGTAGCTGTGGGACCTTCTTCCTATCTGGCACTTACTTGTCTAGCATTTGTTGAAATGCAGCCTGCTGAGCCATTTAGTAAGCCGCATTAATCTGTCTTCAGGAGGTGACTGTAGTGTTAATGTGATCCTTGAAGACGCTGTGCTATGGAATAATTTTTTGGACTGTTTCATTTCTGCTGGTTTTGCCTGGAAGCCTGACTTCCACACATAAATTAATGTGACTTTTTCCTTTTCATTCTTTCTTGTTTCTAACGTTTGCAATTCATTTTGTGTCTGCAGAGTTTCTCCCTCAGATGCTGACTCTACGGTCAGCGAAGAGTCCAGCGAGAGGGACGCAGGAGATAAGACACCGGGAGCCGTCAACGATGGCAGGTCCCACAGAGCCCCGCAGAGCGGTCTGTGACTCTTCTGGTTCTTCCCATTAAAAGTAGTCCCTATGAGAGTCCGAAGGCTAGGGCCTTACACTACTTCAAATGCTAAACCCTTAAAAAAAAAAATCTGGGAAATGGAAAATTCATCATTCCTGTGGTTTCTTAGCACCAGTTGTCACCATCTAACATGGTATTGGTGTCTGCTTTGGGGCCAGGGATTCACTGGGGTACGTCTTAAGGTTAATAGCCTCATTTCACTCTAGAGTCCTCACCCTAGAGGTCAAGGAGGAAGCACACTGAAACCAGAGTCTCAAAAACTGCCCCCAGGATTCAGTAGCTTTCTTAGGAAGCAATTCAAGGATTCACAGCTGTCACTGTCAGAAAGTTGTTTGTTTATCATAGGCCCAAGTCCGTTATGTTTAGTTCTGTTCCTAGATCTTTCTTCCAGCAGGTGGTTTAGTGTGATCAGATGGTTTAGCATATTTGCTTTGGGAGTCACATACAGCTTCATAGGCCAGGTATAAGATGAACTTCACTCCTGTTCTAAAGGGTATGACTGTTAAGACTGATGCCCTGTTATAAAGTGAGACCCACAAGTCTTTAGACTTGGGAGCAGTTTTTTGGAGTGATAGCAAGGTAGCTTGTTTTTAGTGTAATAGGTTGTATTAAATAGATGTGCTGCTACAGCTGTTGTATTTAATGGAGGTTTATTTTTATTTAAGGATTGCATTTCAGTAATGCAAAGATAATTGGGAGGCCTCAGAATATTATTATTACTATTTTTTTTTTTTGAGACAGGGTCTTGCTCTGTCACAGAGGCTGGCGTGTAGTGGCACAGTCCCGGCTCACTGCAGCCTCGACCTCCCAGGCTCTGGCTATCCTCCCACCTCAGTCTTCCTAGTAGCTGGGATTACAGGCCTATGCCATCACACCTGGCTAATTTTTGTATCTTTTGTAGAGATGGCGTTTCACCATGTTGCTCAGACTGGTCTTGAACTCCTGGACTCAAGCGATCCATCCGCCTTGCCTTCCCAAAGTGCTGGGATTATAGGCATGAGCCACCACGCCCGGCCAGGATATTATTTTTAATAGTAATTTTTTTTTTTTTTTTTTGAGACAGAGTCTCGCTCTGTCACCCAGGTTGGAGTGCGGTGGCCGAATCTCAGCTCACTGCAAGCTCCGCCTCCCGGGTTCACGCCATTCTCCTGCCTCAGCCTCCCGAGTAGCTGGGACTACAGGCGCCCGCCACCTCGCCTGGCTAGTTTTTTTGTATTTTTAAGTAGAGACAGGGTTTCACTGTGTTAGCCAGGATGGTCTCGATCTCCTGACCTTGTGATCCGCCTGTCTCGGCCTCCCAAAGTGCTGGGATTACAGGCTTGAGCCACCGCGCCCGGCTTAATAGTAATTTTTATACTTATAGTATTTAGTCATACATTTCTCTGTATGGAAATGCAGTGCAGAGTGAACTGTATTCTAGAAATGAACAGACTGTAGACAGAAGCCCAGGGGCCTCTCCTCTCACTGACACGCTTGTGGCCTCACAGGTGGCTCAGGCTTCAAGGCTCCTGTGGGGCTGCACCAGCCGGTCCTTGCAGTTCCTTCCAGCTCCTTCCACTTAGTTCTTTTGTAATGTTAAGGACATCCCCTTAGAAAAAGGGAAGAGTTTTTTCTTTGGATGTAGTTTTTCAAAATCTTAAAAATTATTTAGCACCATGGTAACAGATACTGTTTCTGATAGACAGGATTAGAATCTCGTTTTGATCCTCAGAAAGCAATATTTGGTGGGGACTGGAAAGAGCTCTGGATTTTATCAAGTTCTGTTCATTGCTTATCTGAGAAAGCCTTACTTTCAGTGCCTGCATTTAACGCCGTCTGATGGCATTACAACCAGTGTATTCTATAAGAATAACAAAAATCAAACACCACTCTCAACATAGGCTCAGAAGCCAGGTAGTAAGCATCACAGCTCTGGGACCGAGAGTTGAATGTGAAGGAGAGAAGCGAATTAGATGATTTTGTGAATATTAGAAGCTCAGATGCTGCTGTTATAATTTGAAGAGATACCAGAATCTGTACATTATTTTCATGTTGTAGAAAGATAGTTTTCTCACTATAAGTATCAGTTTACTTTTAGAACTTTGTTTACTTCTTGAAAGGTGCTATAAGATAGCTTTAATGCTGCCATGTAGGTATTTTATTGCTTGCATAGAAACTTAAATATCCTATTTTAAAATATTCTGAGTTTTTCTCCTCGCTTTCCGTTATTTTATTTTTTAAAACTTTTTGCTTTTTGAGACAGAGTCTCTTCCTGTTGCCTAGGCTGTAGGGCAGTGGGGTGATCTTGGCTCACTGCAACCTCTGTCTCCCAGGCTCAAGTGATTCTCATGACTCAGCCTCCCGAGTAGCTGGGATTATAGATGTACACCACCACACCTGGCCAATTTTTGTATTTTTAGTAGAGACAGGGTGTCCCCATGTTGGCCAGGCTGGTCTTGAACTCCCGGCCTCATGTGGTCTGCCTGCCTCGGCCTCCCAAAGTGCTGGGATTACAGGCGTGAGCCACCTGTCCGGCCTATTTTATAATTCACATAAAAATCTTGCTTTTGTTGAAAGTCGCAATGAAGTACAAATTAATGGAGGTGGGAGTGGGGAGGGAGACTACTTGAGATCCATTCTGGAGCCCTCTTCCGTGTCGCCGTGGGACCAGCATTCCCTTTCACTCCTGCGGGTGGCACAGCCACCAGCTCTCTTTAGGCTTCTTGGCAAGGCTGTTGATGACTGTCCCAGGTCATGTGGCGTATTAAGGACCCACCTTGCAATGGAAGCTGAGAGAAGACTGTTGTTTCAGTTTTGGTAAATTGGAGGTTGTGCTTTATTCCTTTTCCAGCTGAGTGTTTTTGGAAGGTGACTAGGCCCTGACACATACCCTCATGGCCATCCATGAACCCTTAAAAGATTATTTACTCAAACGTCACTGTGTTCACAGCCATTGCAGCTTTAAAATAACTCGTCATAACCACTGGTTCCCCTTAGTGAAGATGGGAAGGGAGAGATGAGGTAGGAGATGGGCTGCCATTGCTGCGTCTGTGCATGATTGTCGTTTTTCTCTCTCTCCCCTTTATCATCAGGAATATACCAAGTAGGTAAGCGTTGCAAAATACTCAGCATTCTTTTATGCTCTCCTTAGATTGCATGTGTGCAAGTGTGTGATTTTTAAGTAGTTAAAACTTCGTTCATTTGAATCCCACAAATTCCAAATTCTAGAATTGCACGTGCAAACCAAGCTGGCACTGACGTTTGCATGTGCTAAGGAGCTTGCAGTGCTCGCTTCAGCAGCATATAGACTAAAATTGAAATGCAACAAAGATGAGCGTGGCCCCTGTGCAAGGATGACATGCGTATTTGGGAAGCATTCCATATTTTTAAAAAATTAAAGCGTTTTCAAAATAGTTTAAATGAGATTGAGTACATACAACAATGAAGGTTTTCAAGTGATTTTGGAGTACCATACCATTTATAAAATGATTGAGATCATAAAGTATAATTCTCTTCTTTTCATGAAGGCAGATTCTCAGAGATCTTTTCAAGGTAAAATTTTGTAAACATAGTGGAGATGACCGCAGTCATTGAGTCATCCATTTAGCAAATGCTTGCTAAGTGCCTGTGGTGTGTCAGGTGCTGGTGATGCAGTGACGATGAGATAAACGTGATTGCTGTCACACAGGATATTAACGTGGGTTGCACACATTAGTAAAGATGCAGTTTTCTAGCCTGGGCAACATAGCGAGACTCTGCCTCTACAAAAAATAGAAAAAATTAGCCAGGCCTGGTGGTGTGTGCCTGTGGTCCCAGCTACTGAAGAGGCTGAGGTGGGAGGATCGCTTGAGTCTGGAAGGTCGAGGCTGCAGTGCTCTGTGATTGCATCACCACACTCCAGTCTGGGTGACAGAGTGAGACCCTGTCTCGAGGGGGAAAACAAAAAAATGGTTTGACTACATTTACTTGTAGATAATGAAATAATCTCTTTAAAAATGCTCTCTTGCTTTGACATTTTAGTAATTCAGACTGAACTTTTCTCTTTCATTTTGCTTTGTTAACATTATCCTATTCCGTACAATCCTATATACTGTATTTATTTATTTATTTATTTTGCTTAAGTGCAGTGGCACAATCACAGCTCACTGCAGCCTTGACCTCTTGGGCTCAAGCAGTTCTCTCACCTCAGCCTCTTGAGTAGCTGGGACTACAGGAGCATACCACCCCCAGCTAATTTTTTATTTACTTTTTGTAGAGACGAGGTCTTGCCATGTTGCCCAGGCTGGTTTTGAACTCCTGGGCTCAAGCGATCCTCCTGCCTTAGCCTCTCAAAGTGCTGGGATTATAGGCATGAGCCACCAGGCCCAGCCTTTTTCTTTCTTTTTAAGATTTTTATTTATATTTTAACTGATGGTAAGAAAACATATACATTTATGGTGTACACCATGATATGTTTTTTGCTTGTATTATTTTTAGTTGGCATATAATACTTGCAAATATTTATGGGGGACATTGTGATAGTTCCATGTATGAATATACTATGTGATGATCAAATCAGGGTAATTAGCATATCTGTCACCACAGAGAAAGTTATCATTACTTTGCCTTGGGAACATTCAAAATCTGCTCTTCAAGCTAATTGAAAATATACAATAAATTATTAGAGTCACCCTACAGTGCCTATAGGTGCTCAACCCATTCCTCCTCTCTAACTGTGCACTGTTATTTTTATTTTTTTGAGATGCAGTCTCATTCTGTTGCCCAGGCTGGGGTGCAGTGGTGCAGTCAGGGCTCACTGCAGCCTTGACCTCCCAGGCTCAGGTGATCATCCCTTCTCAGCCTCTTGAGTAGCTGGGCCTGCAGATGCACACCACCACGCCATGTTGCCCAGGCTGGTCTAGAACTCCTGGGCTCAAGTTACCCTCCCGCCTCAGCCTATCCAAGTGCTGGGATTCCAGGCGAGAGTCACCATGTCCAGCCTCTAGTTGTGCTTTTGCATCTGTTAACCAACCTTTGTCTCTGTCCCTCCTCTTCCCTTCCCAGCCTCAAGTTACCTTACTAGTCTACTCTCCACTTCTAGATCAACTTTCCAGCTTCCACATATGAGCGAGCACAGTGCAGTGTTTATCCTTCTGTGCCTGGCCTATTTACTTAATGTCATCCAGGCTCGTCCATATTGCTGCGGATGGCAGGATTTCATTCTTTCTTATGGCTAAATTGTGATGTTTTGATATGTGTATGCATTGTGGAATGGCTAAATCAAGCCATTTAACATATACATTACCTCACGTACTTGTTTTTTGTGATAACACTTAAAATCTACTCTCTTAGCTGTTTTCAAGTATACAATATATTGTTATTAATTATAGTTACCATGAGGTACAATAGGTATCTTGACTATATAGTAAAATTTATATCATTGCTTTTAAAAAATAATTGAAAAGAAAGGGGTTTTAATCCCAAGTTCCTACTTGTCTTAAGGCAGGATTCACACAGCATTAATCTCTGTGTGTCCATTGTACTTTGTACTAATCATTATTGTCCGGGGAGCTTTTTTTAGAAAAATTGTACAATGTATAGCAAGCAATAATATATAATATATATATAAATATATGATATATAAGTATATAATATGTAATATATAATTACTAATATAATAGTAATATATTACTAATTATATAATATATTACATATACAGTTCTATAAATGAAAATATATAATTATAATATGTGTGATATAATTATATAATATATATGTGTGATATATATTATATGTATATGTAAAAAAAATTAAAAGCCCCTCTTTTCAGCCATGTCGAAGGACTGGGTTCTGGGCAGTATGGAAGCTGGAAGACTTTCTGCACCTCTTATTTCCTCTCCTCTGCTTGGTCCCTCAGCTGTGTAGAGTGGCCCAGGGGTCTATGCATCCCCTCCTTCTCTGGTTGCAGTCTATGAACAGTTCAGTGAGGATGAAGCAAGGGCCGTGACTACAGTGGGAGGGGGTGAGTCAGGCTCTGGACAGGAGCCCAGTCTCAGGCTGCCGCTCCAGTGGTATCCAGGCAGGGCTGACAGTCTAGTGGGGAGGGGCCTTTTTTTTTTTTAAATGCCTGTCACCTTTGTCTCCCAGCAACCCAGAGGTCTCTGCCACCCTGGAGGAAAGTGATCCCACTTCTAGGTATCAGTAGCTTAATGGGCTACCCTCTGTGACATTTGCTGTTACTCTATAAGTCTGGGTTAGCAGGGCTAGCCTGTCTGGTGAAGCTCATGATCTCCTTTTAGGCATTATGCCTGCAACTTGAGTAGCTGCCACCGATGAATGGTGGTGCCTGGCTGTGCTTCCATTGCACAAATGCACAAATAGTCAGGTTCCTTCTGGGTGTGGGGCCAGGAAAGAAAGCTTGAGCATAGCTGGAATCCAGACAATGGTGCCCCCTGGCTAAGACAGACATCATTCATTCAGAATCAGACAAATAACTTCTCATTGCTTGGGATAATGAATGTAATTCAAATTGAGAGAGAATACAGACTTACATAGCAATGCCGTGCTTTCCTTATATGAAACATCAACTACTGCTTCTTACTGCTTTGCCCATCTATGTTTTTTACACTGAGGAGAGACTTTTGTGTTTTTCACTTATGCTTTGAAGTTTCAAATGTTAGGCTTTTGTTTAGAAGCAGTTTCTGCATGCGCTTATTCCCTCTGTCAGCCTGCTGGCCATTTGTTTGAAAGCAGCATCCAGAAGTGACTGCGGCTAATTAGAAGAAAGGCATCAATTGATCTTTATCTTTTGGAGGGCAGGGGGAGGACAGGGTCTCACCCTGTCACCCAGGCTGGAGTGCAGAGACATGATCTCGACTCACTGCAACCTCTACCTCCTGGGCTTAAGGGATCCTCCCACCTCAGCCTTCTGAGTGACTAGGACTACAGTTGTGTGCCATCACACCCAACTAATTTAAAAAAAAATTGTAGAGACAAGGTCTTACTGTATTGCCCAGGCTGGTCTCAAACTTCTGGGCTTAAGCAGTCCTCCTGCCTCAGCCTCTCAAAGTGCTGGGATTATAGGCATGAGCCACTGTGCCTGGCCAGTTGACCTTCTTAAGTGTGAGTAACTAGCTCTTTCTACTTAGCCCGTCTTCATTTTTCTCTTTCTCTTTTCAAAATTAAAGTGTGTTAGGATTAGCTCTACTATAAAAATAATACTTATTACAGAAAATCCTCATTATCAAAAATAAAAGACATTGGGAAAAATTACCCATCATGTGAAGATTCAGTTTTTGTTAACATTTTTAAGTGTTTCTTTTCTGTCTTTTTTGGTGCATTTGAATTTCTTTTTTTTTTCACAGTTCTGATTAGTTTTTAAGAAAATTATTGTGGTTAAATATACATGGCCTAAAATTTGCCATGTAATCATTTATACATGTACTCTTCACCTGTTTTTAAAGTAGGAACTAGCACCAGGCGTGGTGGCTCCCACCTGTAATCCCAGCACTTTGGGAGGCTGAGGCAGGTGGATCACTTGAGGTCAGGAGTTCAAGACCAGCCTGGACAATATGGTGAAACCCAGTCTCTACTAAAAGTATTAATACAAAAGTTAGCTAGGCGTGGTGGCATGCACCTGTAATTCCAGCTACTTGGGAGGCTGAGGCAGGAGAATCACTCGAACCTGGGAGGTACAGGTTGCAGTAAGCCGAGATCACGCCATTGCTCTCCAGCCTAGCTGACAGAGTGAGACTCTCTCTCAAAAAAATAAAAAATAAATTAAAAAAATAAAGTAGGAACTAATTCCCTGCAAGCAACAGGGTTTTTCTTCTCATGTGTCTTCAACTTCGTTTTCTTTCCACATCAGAACTGAAAAGCCAGAATTGGCCATTGTTAACTGGTACCTGCCTGCATGTACTGGTCTTCTGTTTTCTCTGTAGTACGACATTGCCTTGGCAACTGAATTTGTATCACTCCGGCGAGCTCCCTCCCAGATGGTAGCAATAGTTCAGAGCTGCTATCAATGTGTTTTCTAAGAGTTCTGTGAATGGCTTATTGACTACTGAGCAACTTCAGGCTCCTTCTGTCCTACATTCTTTCTGACTGAAGATTTTGAACCACAGTTAGACGAAACACTGCAGTTTTTGACACAGTATCATCATGATTTCCTCCCATCTCTTCTCAGGATACTTGTAGTTTTTAATGAAGTGAGAGGATACAGTATACAGCCCAGACTATTTAAGCTCAGAGAGCGAAGTTGCAAGCACTCTGCTACTGCAATGGGGATGTATTTTTGGTCAGAGGCCCGTCCAAGGATTCTTCAAAGAATAATTCACAATTTTGATTATTTGCTGTTTCTTTAGATGACTCTGTGTATATGTTTTGCTTTTCCTTCTGTTCCAGGGCCAGCACTGCCCAGTTCAGGAAACGAGCAGCACTCATCAGCCTCCATCTTTGAGCACGTGGACAGGATCTCCCGCCCCCCAGAGGCTAGCCGGCGGGTCCCCAGTAAGATCCAGCTCATTGCCATGCAGCCGATCCCGGCACCTCCCGTCCAGCGCCCCTCTCCAGCCGACCGAGTGGCAGAAACCAATAAAATCAACAAAGAGGTATTTGCTTTTATTTAAAAGTCTGTTAATTTAAAAACTCAGCTAGGCGTGGTGGCTCACGCCTGTAATCCCAGCACTTGGGGAGGCCAAGGCAGGCAGATCACCTGAGGTTGGGAGTTTGAGACCAACCTGGCCAACATAGTGAAACTCCATCTCTACTAAAAATACAAAATTAGCTGGGTTTGGTGGTGGGTGCCTGTAATCCTAGCTACTCAGGAGGCTGAGGCAGGAGAATCACTTGAACCCGGGAGGGGAAGGTTGCAGTGAGCTGGGATCTCGCCACTGCCACTCCAGCCTGGGTGACAGAGTGAGACTCTGTCTCAAAAGAAAAAAAAGAACAAAAAAAACCTCACAGTCTGATTTGGTCAGTGTTTGAAAATGAGGGCAAGGTACAGTGTCAACTGGTTACTAAAGGCATAAGCTGCTGACAAGGATTCTTAATGTAAAACATCACGCTTGTTGGAGATCAGATACTGTGCATGGACACTGTAGGGCGCAGTGGCAGACATGCAGAAAAGTGTTGGCGTGGCCGACCAGGGGCTGCCCTCCTCAGAAAGAGCCACTTCAGCTTCTGATCCTCCTCACACTACGACCCAGTTCAGGTCTCCGTCTTTGGGGATGCCACTCTGGGGGCAGGGGGTCTCATGCCAGGGAACTTGTTTCAGTGACATTAGGTAATTACCTTCTTTGTATCTGTCAGTCCTATTTAAAGATCTCTAAAGGAGGAAAATATTTATTCTTTTCTAGTTATCAGATGTCTCTTCAAAATTGTCACTGGCCAATTTCCAAGGTTCGAGTGACTTTTTTTCCCTGCTTTGGGGGATGGTGACAAGACTCCAGTGCACCACGCAGTGCTTGAGGGTAAAGCTTGTGGGATGGCAGGGTCTCTGCTCCTCCCTGGGCTGTGCCTGTTGCCCTGTCAGTAACTCCGTGGAGCTTACAGACAGCAGGTTAAGGGTGGGTGAGAGGAGCATAGCAGGAAGGCGCTCCTAAAAGGCTTTGCTGGTCAGGCATGGTGGCTCACACCTGTAATCCCAGCACTCTGGGAGGTTGAGGCGGGTGTATCATTTCAGGTCAGGAGTTCGACACCAGCCTGGCCACCATAGAGAAACCCCATCTCTACTAAAAGTACAAAAAATGAACTGGGCATGATGGTGCCTGCCTGTAATCCCAGCTACTTGGGAGGCTGAGAATCACTTGAACTCTTGAAGTGGAGGTTGCAGTGAGCTGAGATCATGCCATTGCACTCCAGCCTGGGCAAGAGTGAGACTCTATCTCAAATAAATAAATAAAAATAAATAAAGACTTTGCAAAGTGTGTGTCCCAGAAGCCTCCCGGGACCGCCATGGCTGTCTTTCTCTCCCTCACCCTTCCTCAGATTCAGACTGCGCTGCGGCACAAGTCTGAGATCGAGCACCATCGCAACAAGATCCGCCTGCGTGCCAAGCGCCGCGGGCACTACGAGTTCCCAGTGGTGGACGACCTGTCCTCGGGTGACACCAAGGAGCGACACCGGGTGTACCGCAGGGCACAGATGCAGATCGACAAGATCCTGGACCCCACAGCCAGTGTGCCCTCCGTGTTCATAGAGCCCAGGAAGAGGTGGGCTGGGGTCTTGCGGCTGAGGCGGGTGTGCAGAGGTGCTGTGGGGCACAGGAGCAGGACAGGAGCCCCTCTGCTACTGCAGGACCTGTGACAGAAGGACCCCATCCGTGTTCACGTGGAGGTCTCTGAAAACAGTTGAAGGGGTTCATGCACGGAAGGATGTGGAGGCCACTGGGAAGGCTTCCCCTGGCTGAGGGTCACCTTGGCGTGGGAGGCAGCGGCTTTGTTTGTTCTCTCACCTCTGCCCCTCTGCCTGCCTCGAGGCATTTCCTGGGGATTTAATCCGTCTCTTCCAATTCAGCCTGTCTACAACTGCACTCACCCTTTCCTTCCCACACCGGCCCCTTCTGTGGTGTCCTTGGCTCCTCCTCACTCTGTCACCTCCAATATTTTCTGTCACCTCCAATATTTTCATCTCCCAGAGCCACCCAGGCCGGTGCCCAGCAGATCTTCGTTGGTTTTCTCACAGCTGCCTGCAGGGTCTGGGGTCTTACCTTCCTCTGGTCTCCCAGACTCCCGTCCCCAACATAGATGCGTTTTCCTTAAACATGGCTCTCATGTATGTCTTTCTCTGCTCAAAGCAGAGAGGAGGCTTAAAGCAAGAGAGGCGGCTCTTGTTGCCTGCCAAGTGGGACCTGCTTCCGTCGCAGGCCAGCCCAGCCCCTCCGCTCCAGCTCTTTTCCACAGGTCAGCCACACGGACAGAACTGCCACCCAGGAGACGGCCTGCTAGCCCCTGAACATTCGCCTGCCTGCCGTTTCTGCCCCGGCACCCGCTTCCCACATCCTCCCTGGCTTCAGGTCTCATTCACTCTTCAA
Organism: Papio anubis; assembly: GCF_008728515.1. NCBI lineage: Eukaryota > Metazoa > Chordata > Mammalia > Primates > Cercopithecidae > Papio > Papio anubis. The sequence continues at coordinate 19,794,594 of NC_044979.1, forward strand.
GACCTAGTTCTGGGCCAGGCGTGGTGGCTCACGCCTATAATTCCAGCACTTTGGGAGGCCAAAGCAGGCGGATCACGAGGTCAGGAGTTCAACACCAGCCTGGCCAACATGGTGAAACCCCGTGTCTACTAAAAATATGAAAATTAGCTGGGCATGGTGGCGGGCACCTGTAATCCCAGCTGCTCAGGAGGCTGAGGCAGGAGAATTATTTGAACCTGGGAGGTGGAGGTTGCAGTGAGCCGAGATTGTGCCATTGCACTCCAGCCTGAGCGACAGTATGAGACTACGTCTCAGAAAAAGAATAATAAAATAAAAAAGTCCTAGTTCTAGCCCCATGGGACTAATAGCTCCCCCTGACTTCTCCTTTTCTGAACGTCTATACAGTTAAATAATGTCATGATTACAAATGGCTTTGTATCTGTGTTGCTCCACGTGGGTTAATAGGTCTGTTTAGGTAGGCTCTGAGCTTCCTTAGAGCAGAGACTGTGTCGTACGTGGCGTTTATATCCTATGGGGTGTCTCCAGGGGCCAGCACATCCTAGGTACTCAGGGTACTTAGTGTTTAGTTGATAAGCCAGTGGCAAAAAGAGTGATTTCCTACGAAGATAATTTCTCTTTTTCCTGGCAGCTCACGGATAAAACGTTCTCCCAAGCCTCGCCGGAAACACCAGGTCAACGGCTGTCCTGCCGACGCTGAGAAGGACCGGCTCATCACCACAGACAGCGACGGCACCTACAGGAGGCCCCCCGGCGTCCACAACTCGGCCTACATCGGATGCCCAGTGCGTGCTGCTGACTCCGGCTTCTGGAACCGGGGCGGGGCCACTCCTAGAAAGATGCGCGGAAAGGGGAGGAGAAGCAGCAGCACTGGCTGCCGCCCTTTGTGGTGTCGGTGCCTGATGCCTGATGGCTGATGCTCCCGGGCAACTAGGTCATGAAGTGGGTGGGGTGGGGTGCCACCCCTTCTGAGGGGAGCGTTGAGTCCTGTCAACCAGGGTGCTGCCGAGTGCCACCTCTGGAAATGCACTCCGTGTTTTTCTTCTCTATACGTAAGCCCCGTTCTCTCAGACTTCACAGTGGGACTTTTTTGAGGTTAACTGGAAAACAGAGAAATATCCTCAAGGTTTTCTTCCTTCTCCCTAGTCAGAGGGTTATTTGGTTTTGTTGTTTATTTTTATTTTTATTTTTTTGAGACAGGGTCTTACTCTGTTGCCCAGGCTGGAGTGCAGTGGTGTGATCCATGCTCACTGCAGCCTCAGCCTCCTGGGCTCAAGTAATTCTCCCACCTCAGTCTCCTGAGTAGCTAGGACCACAGGCATGTGCCACCATGCCCAGCTAATTTAAAAAATTTTTGTAGAAATGGGGTCTCAGCATGTTGCCCAGGCTGGTCTCAAACTCCTGGCCTCAAGTGATCCACCCGCCTTGGCCTCCCACTGTGCTAGGATTACAAGTGTGAGGGCATGGCCCTGAGATCAGGAGTCTTTGCTGTACTGAGAGCTAGCCCGGCTGGATTTCCTAGTAATACTGTCCTTGGAATGCTAAGAAGATAGCATATTTGCTTATATATATTTTGCTTTTATGGGACAAAGGGGTTAATAGAAATTAAGAAACAATGAATGGTGGCTCAGGCCTGTAGTGTCAGCACTTTGGGAGGCTAAGGTGGGTGGATCGCTTGAGCCCAGGAGTTGGAGACCAGCCTGGGCAATATAGCAAAACCCCATCTCTCCAAAAAATACAGAAATTAGCCAGGCGTGGTGGTGCATGCCTGTAATCCTAGCTACTTGGGAGGCTGAGGTGGGAGAATCGCTTCAGCCCAGGAGGTTGAGGCTGCAGTGAGCTTTGATTGCACCACTGCACTCCAGCCTGGGTGACAGAGCAAAACCCTGTCTCTAAATAAATAAATAGGGGATTATATTTTTCCAAAGTAAAAGAGGTCCAGACAGATTTGCTTGAGTGTTAAAGGCAGATATTGATAGGGTAAGGTGCATACACACAGACTGCACTGAGTAGGAGAGAGAGAACCAGCCTCACTTAACCACCCATGAGAAATACAGACACAAAGATACCCCAAGACAGAGAGGGCGAGCCAGGTGCAGCTAACTGCGGCAGCGCTGGGAAACACAGGGCGTCCTCAACTCCGTGCCAGGAGAGCCCTGCCTTGCCACAGCGGGCCCCTTTCTCCTCCCGGAGGCACTCACAGAGCCAGCCTTGTTTAGAGACACGTTAGCAAAAAGCACACCCTTCGAGAAGGGATTTATAATGAACGTGATGGCTTTAGATAGAGCTTATAGAAATGGTGAGCAGTCATTTCTTAGTTGAGTTTTGTATTTTTCTCCTAAATTATATAAATAATAAGCACTTAAAGATGCTAAATATAATTACACAAATGTGCCAAACATTATTCTGGGATGGAGCCTAAATACAGCTGAATTATGATCATCTGAAAGAACCAGACTTTTCCTTAGGAACGTATGGTATTTCTAGGGTCCTAAAGACCAACCTTCTTGATCTCATGAGGCTCGGGGCGATTTCAGAGAGTTGGGCTGTCTGTAAATGAAACTACTCTCTTCCTCAGTACAAGGAATTGAGTAGTTCCTGTTACTTTCTAAATGCAGTGCATGGCTGCTCTTACAGTAGGTGGCGCTCTTGTGCTGTGTTGAGTTCTGGGGGTATTTGGACACCTGTGGGGTTTGGCTTGATCTGGGGAGGGCTCCCCAGGGTTGTCACCCGGAGCTTTTTTTTTTTTTTTTTTTTGAGACAGAGTCTCGCTCTGTCACCCAGGCTGGAGTGTGGTGGCTGGATCTCAGCTCACTGCAAGCTCCGCCTCCCGGGTTCACGCCATTCTCCTGCCTCAGCCTCCCGAGTAGCTGGGACTACAGGCGCCTGCCACCTCGCCCGGCTAGTTTTTTTTTTTTGTATTTTTTAGTAGAGACGGGGTTTCACCGTGTTAGCCAGGATGGTCTCGATCTCCTGACCTCGTGATCCACCCGTCTCGGCCTCCCAAAGTGCTGGGATTACAGGCTTGAGCCACCGTGCCCGGCCCACCCGGAGCTTTTGTCTGTGCCAAATGGAGACTTGCCATGGTGTGGAACTAACAGAAGGGGCAGCATCCCTTTTTCCCCTTCACTTCTCTAGCCAACCTGGGCTCCTCTCTCAAAGGAATCTGTGGGGAGCCCTCTCAGTCCCCTCCCTTTGATTTTTTTAAATGTTTGAGTTTTGTATGGGGACGAACCTGTCTTCTCCTGGCTGTCTTCATTCGCCTGCCTTGGTGACCCTAGATCAGCCTTCTTTCGCGGTGGCTTGCTGCATCGTTTTCTTTTTTCCTTAGCGGGGAGTGCGGAGATTCCTCCTGCTGTGGGTGCAGAGCAGCCTCATCTTGGAAGACACCACCCCAGAGGGTGCTTGCCTTCAGTGGCTCCTTTTTTCAAAGATGTCCCCAAAATAAAAATCTTCCTCAGATTTTGAATTCTGAAACACATACTTTAAAAGATCATGCCTGTCTCAGAGCTCATTTTTTCTTAGGTAGTTTATCTTTTTTCCCCTCAACTTTTATTTTAGAATCAGTGGTACATGTACAGGGTTTTTTGTTTTTGTTTTTGTTTTTTTCATCTTCAAGCCTATACTGGGGAAGTACTATGCGTTTTTGAATTACCTTCAATTTTCTACTTTCCCCTCAAAAATATCTTTTCCTTGAGGGGTGTGTTCTCCTAAGGCCAAGAGAAATATTCTTTGGTTCCTTGTAATGGGGGTTACCATTATAATTCAGGCCTCGGTAGAAATCCAGCCAGCCGCATGTTTTTGTAAGTAATTTTTTTTTTTTTTTAAAGACACTCCAGCTCTGTTGCCCAGGCTGGAATGCAGTGGTGCAATCACGGCTCACTGCAGCCTCGACCTCCTTAAGCTCTGGTGATCCTAAGCCTCCCAAGTAGCTGGGATTACAGGCGCACGCCACCTTGCCTGGCTAATTTTTGTATTTTTAGTAGAGATGGGGTTTCACCTTGGTGCCCAGGCTGGTCTCAAAACTCCTGGGCTCAGTGATCCTCCTGCCTTGGCCTCCCAAATTTCTGGGATTGTAGACATGAGCCACCAAACCTGGCCTAAATAAAGTTTTATTGCGACACAACCATACCCATTTGTTGGCTTGATACCAATGACTGTTTTTGCTGCAAGGCAGAGTTGAGTAGCTGTGACAGATTATATGACTCATGAAACCTAAAGTATTTACTGTCTGGAAAAAGTTTGATGTAATTTGTCATCCAATCCAGACACTGGAAAGTGTAAGGGGGTATACTATTAATCATTACCGTGGGACAACAGGCATAAACTGAGGTTGTCCTGGACAACCTGGCTATCTGGACACCCTCTTACAACACCCACAACGGACTGCAAAATAGGCACCAAAATCCGTAACTTTGATGACTAACAGTAAAAAGATGCACATTTACTTCTAAAGACTGATAGATAAACTGTATCTGAACACATCTATATGTGAAACATCTATAGTCTAAATATAGATGTTAGAATATAGGAAGTTGAGTAAATCCTCTTCTTGGCCTGCAAGCTTTGTATTCTTGCCTGCAAAATGAGGAGAAAACAAGAAGGTGAAGGACAGGAAATGGAAGCGTCCTGGCCCAGGAGCTCCTGGCCTTCTGGCAGGATTCATGGGGGCCAATGGGAATCTGAGGGGACTGTCCTTCCCATAGGCAGATCATCTCTCTGGGTCTAGGAGTTTAGTCTTCTCTGAAATTCTGGCCACTGAGAATGAGATTGGCAGTGGTTATAGCCGCTGGGGACTCTACTCAAGTGTCTGAGATCCTCTCCCACAGTGGAATCGCAGTTTGTGCCTGCAGTTTTTTGTGTCACCACACTGCTTGCTTCCTTGCAGTAGAGCCTCATAGGCAGCCACCGGAATCACCGCCAGGAACATCGCTTCTGTTTCTGGAGAAACCCTCTTACCAGTAGACAGTTGTTCCAGACACACCCTCCCTTCCTTCCACACGTGAGCCGTAGGTTGGTGGTATACTGCTGACCAGTCTTCCTCATCTGCTCCTCAAAAAAATCAAGAATTGGAGAAGGGCGTGACTGTGGACCTTTTTCCACCTCACAAGGAAAGGAGCACAGGTTCCCTCCAAGGTGACATCGTCAGCTAGAGGTCACCTTGGAGCCCCGGATTCTCATTTAGAATTTCTCAATGACAAATCTCATTTAGTGGAACCTCCACTGGGATGTTGCAGTTTGGGAGAAATGGACTCATAAGCCCAAGCGTGTCACGGGCAAGAGAGGGAGGTCTCCAGCGGGGACTGCCGTGGAGAGAAGAGCGCCTACCCCATCTCACGAGGGCAGTCGCTGCTTCACGGCAGTTGGTGGTTTCTGTGTGGAGTGAGGGCCCGGTCATGCCAGAGCTTCAGACTCAGTCAAGAGAACCCAGAAATCTGAGGGTTACTGTGAAATTTTCAGATGTTTAAAATAATGGCTATCAGTTAAAAGAGTGTGCAGGCCAAGCAAAACCTGTCTGTGGGCTGACTGGGTTTACTAGTTTTGTATGGTTGTCTCTCAGATTGGAGTTAAGAACCTACTGCCCTTCATGCTGGCAGGAATAATAACTGATCACCCATAGAAGCATTTTCCAGATAGGGGGCTAAGGTTAAGGATGTGTCTGTAGAGTAGTTTATCTTTGTAATAGACTCATGGATCCAGACGGGCAAGGGAATATCTTCCTTGGCCCCTTAAGTCCGGTGATCCAACCAGCTGGGCTAAACTGCAGGCACGTGGCAAGTGAAGCATTCTAGATAGAAGCTGCCCACCTTCCTCACAGAGGGTGTGGGGTCCCCAGCCCCTTGGGCAGAACCTCTTCTCTCTTCACTGTGTCTGCTGCAGTCACCATGCTGTCTGCGCTCATGGAGCCTATGAGACCAGAAAGGATGACTCTTCTTCGTTGGTTCCTGGTTTTGTCTCTCTCAGTTTACCCTGCATATGTTATGACTGTGTTTTGCTCATAACAGTATTGGGAAATGAGATTTAAAAAATTTTTATTGTTACTTATGTTTCTACCTCTTAAACAGTAGGTATAGAACACAATTTAAACCTTTGTTTGTTTTTTTTTCCGAGACAGAGTTTCGCTCTTGTCACCCAGGCTGGAGTGCAAGGGAGCCATCTCGGTTCACCGCAACGTCCGCCTCTTGGGTTCAAGCGATTCTCCTACCTCAGCCTCCCAAGTGGCTGGGATTACAGGCATGAACCACCACACCCAGCTAATTTTTGTATTTTTAGTAGAGACAAGGTTTCACCATGTTGGCCAGGCTGGTCCCAAACTCCTGACCTCAGGTAATCCACCCATCTCGGCCTTCCAAAGTGCTGGGATTACAGGCAGGAGCCACTGTGCTTGGCCAATTTAAACCTTTCTTAATGACTCTTGTGATCCAGAGATACCTTCATTTTAAAGACAAATGGTTCTGAATAGTTTTCATAAAATAGGCACTATAATTGCTTACACACATACATAGGCTTTTTTTTTTTTTTTAAAGAGTCTAGATCTCTGTCACCCAGGCTAGGGTGCAGTGGGGCAATCATAGCTCACTGCAACCTCGACCTCCTGGGCTTAGGAGATCCTCCTGCCTCAGCCTCGCGAGTAGCTGGGACTGCAGGTACTCACCACCACCCTCAACTAACTTTTCAGCAATCTTTTGTAATGATGGGGGTCTTGCTATGTTGCCTAGGTTAGTCTCAAATTCCTGGCCTCCCTGGAAATGATCTTCATGCCTTGGTCTCCCAGGTTGCTGGGATTACAGGTGTGAGCCACTGCACCCAGCCCGCATACATAGTTTTAATATGCATAGTTTTAAAAGTTTTGATCTTTTAAGGCTATTTTCTGATAGTCAATAGACTACTTTTTGACTGCTAGCTATGAAAAATTTACTAGTTTTGTTCAATACATAAACTTTGAAATAAGTTTTTTGGCTGTTTAGAGGCTTTCAGTAAAAGTGTTCACTTCCAGGTGCTGAAATGCCTTGTAAATAGTTGAGTGTTGTTGAAAAAATGATTGTTGAATTTTGGCAATTTTTTTTCTGATTCAAGCCTCCCTGCTCCTTCCTGTGAAATGTAATGCGCATTCCTCAGCTGTCATTTTTTAATTTTTGTGAGACAAGGGCTCACTCTGTCATCCAGGCTGGAGTATAATGATGCGATTATAGCTTACTGCAACCTCAAATTCTTAGGCTCAAGTTATCCTTCCACCTCAGCCTCCCAAGTAACTGGGACTACAGGTATACACCACCACAACTGGCTAATTTTTTTTTTTTTTTTTTTTAGAGATGGGGTCTCACTGTGTTGCCCAGGCTGGTCTTGAACTCCTGGCCTCAAGTGCTCCTCCACCTCGGCCTCCCAAAGTCCTGGGATTAAAGGTGTGAGCCAGTGTGTGCAGCCTCAACTGTCATTTTTTAATTCTTACGGTAGAACTTTTCCTCAGTGTCAGGAAAACCATTTAGGGTTGCCACAAAAACTCGTGTGTGATTTTTCCTTTGCCATTTCCCACTGTAGTCGGATCCTGACCTCCCAGCCGATGTGCAGACACCATCCTCGGTGGAACTGGGGAGATATCCAGCCCTTCCTTTCCCGGCCTCCCAGTACATCCCACCCCAGCCGTCCATCGAGGAGGCACGCCAGACCATGCACTCCCTCCTGGACGATGCCTTTGCCCTCGTGGCCCCCAGCAGCCAGCCTGCCAGCGCCGCAGGCGTGGGCCCCGGAGTCCCACCTGGCCTGCCCGCAAACAGCACCCCTTCCCGGGAAGAGAGGCGAACCACGCAGTGGGGGTCCTTCTACAGCCCAGCCCAGACGGCCAACAACCCCTGCAGTGTAAGTACTGGCCTTCTAGAATTCTCTGGTGGGCAAGATGTTGAAGCTTTGCTGCCTGACTGCCTCACTTTCAGGCTCCGCACAAAACTGCGGTTGCATTTGATAAGAATTAAAACTCGGATGATGGGTCTTAGTTTTTATCTTCTACTAAATTAATTCTTAATGTTGGAAGTATCCATTTATGCAGGTTTACAGGCTCATGCCTATAATCCCAGCAATTTAGGTGGCCAAGGCAGGAGGGCTTTTGCTTTGTGGAGGAATGGAGGGGGATTTTATGGAAGCATCTTCCTGGGTTCAAAACAGTGTCACAGAATGGAGGTGGGGTAACTGTCAAATGTATTCTTGTTGATGTCTCCAGAAAAGTTGCAGTTGAGAATGTATCCAAATCGTTCAGTTTCCTATATGGCCACCTGGTACTGGAGAGACCCCTGAGGTTCTGAGATTGTAGGCAGCCAGTCCCCATCTGGGCAGTGACAACCACTTTCAAATGTCGCTTTCCATCTTGGAGGTTGACATTTCAGCATTTCATCTGCCTTTGTGATCACTTACGTTTTTCTTAGTCCTTTCAAATGTACCTTCCTGAGAGATGGAGAAGAAGTAAAACTCAAGGAAGTAAAGCTAACGTTATTTTCTGCTGATTTCAGATGAAATGATTGGCCAAAATTTGACTCTGGAGAGAAGCTAGTGGGTCACAATATGAATTTATTAGGGAGTGTTTATACTGGGTCCACCTTGTTACATGGAATTGGGTGGCAATAAACATATGCTAAAATACTTTTTTTATCTCTGAAATGGGTTTAAATTTTAAAAGTAAAAGCCTTCAGCAAGAGATTGTCTCCAGGGTATGGGAGGCTGAGAGCCTACAGTATGGGGAACTGCTGTCATGTGGGGTGGGAATATCATTTGATCGAATCATTACTGTTTTTAATTTTAAAATATAGCTTGTTCCAACAAATATCTTCAAAATTACAACTGGTGGTTGATAATATTTCAGGAAATGCATGGTACAGGACAAACCTCGGTGGTAAAATAAATGTGGATACAGCTGCCATCGGGTCACTTTAAAGTTTTCTCATTTGCTTATTCATTCAAATATATTTACAAAGCGCCTGCTGTGTCGCGGGTACTCTGCTTAGGTGCTGGAGGTAGAGCAGTGCACAGTGTAGGTCCCTGCCCCCCCAGTTCTTGCATTCCAGTGGAGGCTGTCTGGACAATCGAAACTAATTCCAGTACAGCGTGGAAGGTGCTATGGCGGGAGGAGGTGATGTGGGAGGGGCGTCTAGCAGAGCCTTGAAGTCTTTCGGAAAGGATTTTTCTGGACAAAATAGCATCTCTGTGGAAGTCTAAAGGGTAATTAGTGGTTGTCAGTTGAAGAAGGATGTTCCAGGTGGCGGGAAGTACAGCAGAGGCACCGAAATTAAAGTGTGTGGGACAGGCTGCTTTTGGACAAGATGGAGGAACAGAGCCTGGGTTTACCTTCCTTCCTGAAACAACTGAAAAAAAAACACTGAAAGGAGTATCTGGGTGACTTGACGTTAAACTTGAGGCAAGAAAGGACAGGAATCAATGAGAAGTGAACTGAGCCCTCCAGTTGCCCCAGCTTACGCCTGGAGTTTCTAGTCATGGCACAGCAGGTAGGACCCCAGGCGGAGCTCCGTGGTCTCCCTGAATTGAAGAAATGGAGTTTGGAAGTCTGGGGAGGAAAAGGCAGCTGGAGTTCACAAGGGAGAGAGCAGGAGAGCAGAGAGATGCCCTGGGCAGGGTGCTAGGCATCTGCAGAGAATCTTTGAGTACTGATCAGTTTATGGGTACACAGAAACTACCCAAAAGAGCCCCCCAAAAAGATGAGTGGGAACAACCCTCAAAATTCACACAGGCCTGGGAATAAGCTCTTGCTATGGATTGAACTGTGTCTCCCCCAAAGTCACATGTTGAGGCCGTAACCACCGACATGACTGCGTTGGAGATAAGGGCCTTTAGGGAGGTAATTAAGAGTAAATGAGGCTGGAAGGGTAGCGTCCCGATTCAATAGAGCTGCTGCCTGTAGAAGACAAGGAAGAGACTCCAGAGCTCTCTCTCCAGCCAGGTTAGGACACAGAGAGCAGGCAACTGTCTACAAGCCAGGAAGAAAGCCCCACCTGAAACTGAACACTGACAGACGTTGATGTAAGACTTTCCAGCCTCCACAACTACGAGAAAATCAGTTTCTGTTGTTGTTGTTGTTGTTGTCGCTTTTGAGGTGGAGTCTCGCTCTGTCACCCAGGCTGGAGTGCAGTAGCGCGATCTCGGCTCACTGCAACCTCCGCCTCCCGGGTTCACGCCATTCTCCTGCCTCAGCCTCCTGAGTAGCTGGGATTGCAGGTGCCCGCCACCACGCCTGGCTAATTTTTGGTATTTTTAGTGGAGACGGGGTTTCACCATGTTAGCCAGGATGGTCTCGATCTCCTGACCTCATGATCTGCCCACCTTGGCCTCCCAAAGGGCTGGAGTTTCTGTTGTTTTAGGCCACCGTTTCTAAGGTATTTTGTCATGGCAGCCTGAGCAGATGAATACGGTTCGTTTTCCAACAGCTGGTGGAAACTGGATAATTCATGCAATATCAGTTAGAGTACTCGGAAGAGTTTTACCTCAGGAATGAGGCAAAATTAACCCCAACTTAAAGGTGCTCTGGTTCCACCTAACCACAAAACCTTAACATCTAAACCCAAGCAAAGCTCAAGAATATAGAAACACAAAAATATACAGCATTCAATAAGGTGAAAGTAATAATGTCTGCATCAAATCAAACGAAACAGACAAACAAAGAAGCAGGAAAATGATACAGATGATAGAATTAGTAGACAAGCTGTATGTGGCGTTCACACCTGTAATCCCAGCACCTTGGGAGGCTGAGGCAGGAGGATTGCTTGAGTCCGAGAGTTTGAGACCAACCTCGGCAACACAGTGAGACTCTGTTTCTACAAAAATATAAAAATTAGCTGGGCACTACTTAGGAGGCTAAGGTGGGAGGATCACTTGACCCTGGAGGCTGAGGCTGCAGTGAGCTGTGATTGCATGATTGCACCACTGCACTGCAGCCTGGGTGACAGAGCAAGACCCTGTCTCAAAAAAAAAAAAAGAGAAAAAGAACTAGTAGACAGGGTATCAAAAGAATCCTTATAATGGACTTCCATAGATTCAAGAAGCTAGAGGAAAGATTGTACACATTAACTAGAAGCACTGAAGATATTAAATGATAAAAGTCAAACTTAGAGATGAAAACTACAGTCTCAGATGAAAAAATATACTGGATGGGACTGAAGTCAGATTACATATTGGAGAAGAAAAAAACTAGTGGGCTGTAGTAATAAAAACAGTATGGTACTGGCATAAAGACAGAAACCTAGACCAATGGAACAGAACAGAGAGCCCAGAAATAAATCCACACGTATATGGTCAACTAATTTTTGACAAGGGCACCAAGAGGACATAATGGGGAAAGGATAGTCTTTTCAGTAAATGGTGAGGGGAAAACTAGATTTCCACATGCAAAGGAATGAAATTGGACTCTTAGACACAAAAATCAACTCAAAATGAATAAAGGACCTAAGTCTAAGACCTGAGATGATAAAACTCCTAGAAGAGAACATAGGGGAAACTCCTTGATATTGACCTTGGCAATGATTTTTGGATATCATACCTATCACACCAAAAGCTCAGGTTATACAGCAAAAATAAGTAAATGGTACCGCATCAAACTAAAAAGCTCTGTATAGCAAAGGAAAACATTGAAAATGTTTCAGTGGCCACCTACAGACTGGAAAAAAGGCCACCTACAGACTGGAAAAAAATATTCATATACCACATATCTCATAAGGACTTAGTATCAAAAATTTATTTTTAAAAACTCTTACAACTCAATAGAAGAAAAATAAATAATCTAATTAAAAAATGGGCAAAGGATTTGAACAGATATTTTTCCAAAGAAGACATAAAAATGGCCAACAGGTATATGAAACAGTGTTCAACATCACTAATCATCAGGGAAATACAAATTAAAACCTCGATGAGGTTGGGTGCAGTGGCTCATGCCTCTGGTCCCAGCACTTTGGGAGGCAGAGATGGGCAGATTGCTTGAGCTCAGGGGTTCAAGACCAGTCTGGCTAACATAGTGACACCCCATCTCTACTAAAAATACAAAACTTAGCTGGGCATGGTGGCACATGCTCGTAACCAGCTACTAAGGGGGTTGAGGCACAAAAATCACTTGAACCCGGGAGGCAGAGGTTGTAGTGAGCCGAGATCATGTCATTGCACTCCAGCCATTATGGAAAATAGTGTAGTGGTTCCTAAAGAAATTAAAAATAGAACTACCTGGCCAGGCGCGGTGGCTCATGCCTGTAATCCCAGCACTTTGAGAGGCTGAGACGGGTGGATCATGAGGTCAGGAGATCAAGACCATCCTGGCTAACACAGTGAAACCCCGTCTGTACTAAAAATACAAAAAAAATTAGTTGGGTGTGGTGGCAGGCGCCTGTAGTCCCAGCTACTCGGGAGGCTGAGGCAGGAGAATGATGTGAACCCGGGAGGCGGAGGTTGCAGTGAGCTGAGATCGCACCACTGCACCCCAGCCTGGGCGACAGAGCGAGACTCTGTCTCGGAAAAAAAAATAGAACTGCCGTATGACCCAGCAATCCCTCTGCTGAGTATATACCCAAAGAAGGTAAAATCACCACTTTGTAAAGGTATCTGCATTCCCATGTTCATTGCAGCACTATTCACAATAACCAAGATATGAAAATAGCCTAAGCGTCCATCAGTGGATGAATGGATAAAGAAAGTGTTGTGGTGTATATATACAATGGAATATTATTTATCCTTTAAAAGGAGATCCTCCTATTTGCTACAACGTGGGTGGACCTGGAAGACATTATGCTAAGTGAAATAAGCCAGAAACAGAAAGAAAAATATTGCATGATCTCACTTTCATGTGGAATCTTAAAAAAATAAAAATACCACAGATGGGAGGGGAAAGGAAATTGGGAGATGGAGATCAAAGGACACAAAGTAGGGGATGTGTAGGATGAACAAGTCTCGGGATCTAAAGTACCAAATGAGGACAATAGTTAATAAAATTTTATTATGTTGGGGATTTTGTTAAATAAGTAATTTTAGATACTTTTGTCACAAAAAAGTATGTGAGATGATAAATATGTTAATTTACTTCACTGTAAGTAACCATTTTACTACCTGTATGTAGCCAGTAAAATGTTGTAAACCTCAAACATACCCAATAGAATTGTTTTTAAAAAGATAGAGTGGCCAACATTTTTCCAAGTTTGGTGGAAACTGCAGATCCACAGATCCATTGGTTGGTGAACTCTATGTGCAAGAAATATGAAGAAAACTATTCCAAAAGTGCCATAGTCTAAATTGCTTAAAACAAGTGAAAAAGATCTTAAAAGTAGCCAGAGAACAAGAACACATTATATACAGTGGAACAGAGATAAGGATGGCAGAAGAAATCTTACTGCCCAGAAGGTAGTGGAACAAATCTTCAAAGAACTGAAAGGACCAAATGACCAACCTAGAATCTATATCTAGCAAAAACATCTTTCAAAAACTAAGGTGAAATAAAAATGTTTTCAGACATATAAAAGCTGAAATAATTCATCACCAGTTGACCTGCATTATAAGAAATGTTACAGGAAGTCTTTAAGGCAGAAGTACAATGATACCATATGAAGACCTGGATCTACATACATATATGAAAAACACTGGAAATGTAAATATGTATGTGGGGAATTATTTTTTAAAATCCTCTCTTCATTATTTAAAACTTTAAAAAACATAATTGACTATTTAAAATGAAAGTAATAAGTATATATTGTGGGGAGTTATAACATATATAGAAGTAAAATATATGAGAACAGCAGCACAAAATGCCAAGAAAGGAGAAATTGAAGTTTTCTATTTTAATGTTCTTATACTATACATGAAGTAGAATGATAGTGCTTAATGGTAGACTGTAATAAGTGAAAAATGCGTAATATAAACCATAAAGCAACCTATTATTAGCTAATAAGCCAACAAAGGAATCAAAATGAAATCATAAAAAACAGCACAAAAGAAGGCAGAAAAGGGTCCAGGCATGGTGGCTCACACCTGTAATCCTAGCACTTTGGGAGACTGAGGTGGGCGGATCACCTGAGGTCAGGAGATCGAGACCATCCTGGCCCAACATGGTGAAATCCCGTCTCTACTAAAAATACAAAAATTAGCTGGGTGTGGTGGCATGTGCCTGTAATCCCAGGCACAAGAATCACTTGAACCCAGGAAGCAGAGTTGCAGTGAGCCGAGATCATGCCACTGCACTCCAGCCTGGGCGAAGGAGCAAGACTCTGTCTCAAAAAAAAAAAAAAAAAAAGGCAGAAAAGGAAGTGAAAAGTGATAAAGCACAGATGGGGAAAATTAAAAGCAGATATCAAGATGGTTGATTTAAATCCAGCCCATCAATAATCACATTAAATGTGAATGGCCTAAACACCCCTATTAAAGGGCAGAGCTTGTCAGTTTGGATAAAAAGCAAGATCCAAGTATATGCTGCCTACAAGAAACCTTCATTAAATACAAAGATACCAATAGGTAAAAAGGAAAAGTATGGAGAAAAGTTTGGAGAAAGATATGCCATACTAACACTAATCATAGAAAGCTGGAATGGCTATGTTAATATTAGCCAAAATAGGGCTCATAGTAAAGAATATTATTAAAGATTAAGAGGATCATTTCATAATAAAGTGGTCAGTTTATCTGGAAGACACAAAGTCTTACCTGTTTATGTGCTTAGTATTAGAGCTGTAAAACACATTAAGCAAAAACTGATGAAACTGCATGTAGAAATAAATCTACAATTATGTTGCTGAGAATGTAAACAACTAGAAGTCTCATGAACTGCTGGTGGGAATGTAAAATAGCACAACCACTTTGAAAAACAGTTTGGCAGTCTCTTTAAAAAGTTAAACATATATCCTACCATATGAACCAGCATTCTCTTCCTAAGTATTTATCCAGGACAAACAAAAACATATTTTCATACAAAGACTTGTACATCATGGCAGATTTATTTATAATAGACCCAAAGAAAACAGCAGCACATAATAGTACTCCATTTGCAAATATACCACATTTCTTTATCCATTCACATGTAGGGTCTATTATTTAAAATAGTCAGAGTTCTCCAGAGAAACAGAGCTAGTAGTGTTTGTGTGTGTGTGTGTGTGTGTGTGTGTGTGTGTGTGCATATGTGTTTGTATGGAGAGAGTGAGGGGGAGAGAGAGAAATTTACTTATTATGAGGTGTCAGCTCATGTAATTATGGAGGCTGAGAATCCCATGATCTGCTTTCTGCAAACTGGAAACCCACAGAAACCAGTGGTGTCGTTTGGCAGATTTGTGTTGTTATTTCTCTTACTTGTTCATTGTTCATAGGTGTTGCAGATTCAAGATTCCCTGATAATGCCTTATAAATTCAAGCCTACAGTAAGATTTTTAAATAAACACCATTATTCAGTGGTTTTCTTATTGTGGATTTTCGATGTTACCCTGATGTAGTTGGATGAGAATGCTAGCAGTTTAATCTAGTAGAAAATCAGGATCATTGGCTTTATCCATGCATATCTAATAGAATTTCAACGTGGATCATAAAGTTAGTGTTGCCAAGGGGAGCCTAATCACTCTCTATTTGCTGCTATTTACTTTTTTTTGGTTAAAAAAAAAAAAAAAAACCACAGGAATGTGGATTTCAAGGTGCCTTCAGTTACTGCATGAGCCTTTATTTGCCATCTGATGACATTGCTCCTTTTTTGTGAGGATAAGGGTGTTAGTTATGCATCAGTGAGTCAGGCCGGTTGATAGTTGGTGTCGCTGCTTCCTTGAGAAGGTAAGCTGTCTCTGGACTAGTCCTGTGAGTAGCCAGTACAAATCCCTGGGCTGAGACACTTTACAAGCAGGCCTCGCTGTCTGGTTGCTTTACCTCAGGCCTATCCCAAACTCTACCAACCATCTCACTTACGTTTCTCACTCTGTTGGCCTGTGTTTTATACTGAATAGAAAAAAGGGATGCATTAAAGTGGGATTTTTATATACATAGCCGATTGAAACCTTCAAATGCAATTTTGTGCCCCACTTTTATATAGGTGTGATCCATCCTGCAACAGAATCAGAGAAATTCTGTGATTTTTTTTTTTTTTTTTTTTTAAACTTTTCATCAGGGCATGCAGTCCTTAGAAATATGACATTCTTTTTCTGATGAGGATAGAGTTGAAATCCTCACACTACAGAGATACAAAAGATAATAAGTGGACAGCTATTTTTCATTGTTTTTCTCTTAATATGCCACTAAAACCTCCTGAGACTTTGGTAGGTAAACTGGTAAGCATTGACTTTTTTTAAGATTTTGCATATGAATGTGCTTTAAAAACCCACACTCTGCCGAAAGCACCAGCACTGTGAATAATCTCTATGTAGTCTCAGATTTCCCTGTAATTTTTTGGAAAATGAATGGAAGCTTCTTTTCCTTCTCTTCCTCCCTTCGTCCATAACTCCCTTTCCCTTGTTTTGCCTCAGTTGGGGAACTCCACAAGGTTCCACATGACAGCCAAGGGGATGGAAGCAGAGAGAGTCAGAAGTTGAAGTAATCTGACCACAGTTTCATATTTAACAATCCCCTTAAAACTCTATGAATGTGGAGATCATTATATTCTCTTGGCATAAAGGAATAGGCCCAGGAATGTTAAGCCAGTCTGTCTGACTCCAAAACCTCTACTTTTTCCCTCACAAAATAGATATTTGTTCACAGGAGAGTGTCTGGTTTTGGAAACCATGGGCGGTGCGGGGTGGTTGGTGAGAAGCATGGTCTTTGGAGTTCAAAAGACATAGGAGGAAATCACCTAATTTCTTTGTGAGTTGGTTTCATTCATAAAACAGAGGGAGTGAGTACTTTTTAGTGATGTTGTGGGCTTGGGTTAATGCTCATACAATGCTTAACTCAAAATACTAATTCGGTAAATGACAGCTTGTAAAAAGAAAGATGTCATGTTGGAGCAACTTCAGAAGCAAGGCTGACTTAGACCTAACTTAGACAAACCATTGGTTCCAACTGACTGCAGCTGGACAGACTCTGCCCATAGTTACTGCTCTTCTGAAATAGCTAATTCCAAAAAGAACAATTCACAGTTATTGAAAAGAAACGTTGAAATAAGAGTCCCACGTATATTAGGGTTAGGATATATTGATTTCACCAGGAATACAACAGATTTCTTAGATGGATATTTCTTTAAATCATGTGGCATATTGTTTTAGTCAAAGAACACTTGGCTAGTTCAGATTAGCTCAAGTAAAAAGAGTTGATTGAAGGATATGGGGGCACGTGATGGAACTTAAGGGCAGAAAGTATAGCTGGGTCTCCTGGGGACCAGTAAATGGTCAGAAACAGAAGGTGCTGCCTTGGTCTTGTAGAGTCTCTCTCGTTTCTGGTTTCCTTTTTTTGCAGCATTCTACAACATGAGACAGGATTTGATACTTGAGTTGCTTGAGGTATTTGACTAGATACTGGGCACCACTGGGTCTCGCTGACCTTTGTGGCCCATGTGATTGGAGTCACTGTGCTAATTATGGGCACTCAGGCCTGCCTTTTAGCAAAAGATATGAGGCCCTTTAGCAGAAGATACAAGTTTGCAGCAGAAGATACAGATGGATCTGTAGGGAAGAGCAGGCACAGAAAGCCTGTCAGCTATTCATATTTGTAGTTGTAATATACAAAAGAAGGAAAGATCTAGAAATGAGTTATGTGTTTTCTAAAGTCTGGTAGTGCAGGTCCTCGAACTGAAACTTGAGTGCCCGTAACATGCTAAGTTTTAATGAGAAAATAATTCTCTTGAAAGTCGATCCTGTAAAGCTGAATTTATAAGTTTGCTGTTGTCACTTTATAATAAGTATTAAGTATTAGTCTTCAATTTCTTTTGTATGTCTTCCAGAGATATGAAGATTATGGAATGACTCCCCCAACAGGTCCATTGCCAAGGTAAGGTTTTCAAAACAAAATGTATTATCACTTTCTCACATAGGCTGTTTTTAAAAACTTTATAAACTCACTAATTTTAGCTAATATAAGCAGATGTAAAACTGAGTTGTATATTCTCTTGATCTAACTAGAAGAGGAGGGGAAAAAAGTTGGAATTTAAGTTCTGTTCCAGTAATGACAGGCTAGGTAATTTGGACCAACTCTCCTGCTGAGGATGACTGGAAAAGCTGTTAAATGTTAAAAAACATTAAAAACCCCAGAGAGCTAACAGAGCAGTGAAGCGGTATGGGACCAAGATCCAGGAAATTCAGAGGCATGAGCCCTGCTTCTTGGGCCAATTTTTCCCCAGGGACATCTGTGGATTCCAGAAGAAGCACCTGGGAAGCCAGGCAGAGCCTTTGTCAGACTCATGGGGTTGGAAGCACAAGGGGAGACCCTGGTAAACACCCGAAGGTTTTGAGTTTGGACCCTTAGGGGTTAGCTGTAGGAGTAAGGGTGAATCATAAGCAGATCAGTCCCTGCAGGAAGTGAAGATCAGCTTTGAAAGTTGATTGGGGTTGCTCCCTGGCAGAAACAAATGAACATCCCTTTTAGAAGAAGATTACATCACTCTAGGCCTTACATTATTGCTACAGTAGCCCCCCTTCCACACACCCCCACACCCACCCCCAGGCATATAAGAAAAAAAAATACAACTTTTTTAAAAAGGAAAGAAATAGACAATAGAAGCAGAACTACAGATAATGGAGTTATCAGACACAGATTCTAAAATAATTACACTTATGGTTAATATGGAACTAAGGTCCATTGTTCAGGAAGATGTAAAAGGGCTACTTTATGTTAGACTGTTATAAGTGAAGGATTCTAGTGTAGTTCTAGGCTCACTAGGAGAATGCTTAAATATAAAATAGTAAGGAAGAATAAAATAATACAAAAGAAGGTAGGAAATAGGAGAGAAAAGAACTTAGAATTTGCAGGACATGCAGAAAGATAAGATAGTAGATATCTAAATTCAGATCTAGAATTAATTACATTAAGTGTTAACAACTAGATATTTCAATTTAAAAGACAAAGGTTATTAGATTTGATTTAAAAATATATTTGGCTTGTGAGCGACACATCAAAAAATATAAAGATACAGAAAGGATATAGAAGATTGGAACAACGTGATTAATCAATTTGACCTAATTGACATAAATAGAACCCTGGACTCAACTGTAAAATACATCTTCCTTTGAAACACATTTTAAAAATTTACCATATGCTGGACCATAACAAATCTTAACAAATTTCAAGAAGTGAAATCGCTCAGGGTATATTTGCTAATCCTGGTAGAACTAAGTTAGAAACCAATAATAAAAGATAAAACCCAAAACTATAAAAACCTTGGAAGACATCCTAGGCAATAGCATTCTGGACATAGGAATGAGCAAAGATTTCATGATGAAGATGCCAAAAGCAATCACAACAGAAGCAAAAATTGACATATGGGATCTAATTAAACTTAAGTGCGCAGAAGCTGTAGTTTGCAAATATTTTCTCCCATTCTGTAGGCTGTCTGTCCTATAGAATAGGAGAAAATATTTGCAAATTATACATCTGACCAAGGTCTAATATCCAGCATCTGTAAGGAACTTAACAAGAAAAAGAACAAACAACCCCATTAAAAAGTGGGCGAAGGACACAAACAGACGCTTTTCAAAAGGAGACATACATGCGGCCAACGAGCATATGAAAAAAAGCTCAGTATCACTGATTGTTAGAGAAGTGCAAATCAAAATTACAATGAGATATACCATCTCATACCAGTCAGAATGGCCATTATTAAAAGGTCAAAAATAACAGATGCTGGTGAGGTTGTGGAGCAAAGGGAATGCTTATATACTGTTGGTGAGAGTGTAAATTAATTCCATTGTGGAAGGCAGTGTGGCAATTCCTCAAAGGCAGAAAAACAGAACTACCAACTGGCGTCAGAAAACAGCAACACAGAGTGGATCCAGCACAGACCAAATTGTCACAGAAAAAAAATGCTTCATAAAATGTGTTTTGCTTAGTATATTTAAATAAATAGAATTTAATTGATGTTAAAAAAAACAGAACTACCATTTGACTCAGCAATTCCATTAATGGGTATATATACAAAGGAATATAAATTGTTCGGCTGTGAAGAAACATGCATGCAAATGCTCATTGAAGCACTATTCTCTAAAGCAGAGACATGGAATCAACCTAAATGCCCATCAGTGACAGATCAGATAAAAAAAAAAAGTGGTATGCATACACAATGGAATACTATGCAGCCATAAAAAGAGCAAAATCATGTCTTTTGCAGGAACATAGATGCAGCCAGAGGCCGTTATCCTTAGCAAACTAATGCAGAAACAGAAAACCGAATACTGCATGTTCTCACTTATAAGTGGGAGCTAAATGATGAGAACTCGTGGACACAAAGAGAGGAACAACAGACATTGGGGCCCACTTGAGGGTAGAGGGAGAGGATCAGGAAAAATAACTATTGGGTACTAGGCTTAGTACCTAGGTGATGAAATAATCTGTACAACAAACCCCTGTGACTTGAGTTTCCCTATATAACAAACCTGTACATGTACTCCTGAACCTAAAATAAAAGTTAAAAAAAAAAAGCAAATCTTTGATGGCAAATTAATTAGTACTCTTGTAAGTAACCTGCAGTACACTGAAGAAATCAAAATGGAAATCAAAACACCCTAAAATGAATAATAATGAAAATATAATAGGTCAGATGTTGTGAGGTGCAGCTATAGCAGTGTTCAGGGGGAAATGTGTTGCCTTAAATGCGTATATTGGAAAGAAAAGTGGCTGAAAAATCAGTGTATCTAAGCATCGACCTCAAGATGTAAAAAAAGATGATCCAATTAAATGTGAAGGAAGTAGACAGAAGGAAATACTAAAAATAATAATATCAATTAATGAAATAGAAAATAAATACCACATTAAGAGAGGATGAGTAAAACCAAAAGTTAGTTCTTTGAAAACTAATAAAATTGATAGACTCTCACAAGCTTGATCAAATAATCTGTGCAACAAATTATCAATAAGAAGAATGAAAAGGGCACATTAATCCAGATCTTACATTAACAAGGAGATTTTATGAACCCGTTTTTGTTAATAAATTTGGGGCTGGATGCAGTGGTGCGTGGTTGTAATCCCAGCTACTCTGGAGGCTGAGATGGAAGGATTGCTTAAGCTCAGGCATTTGAAACTACCCCGGGCAACACAGTGAGACCCTGTCTCAAAAAAAATTTTTTTTCTGGAATAGAAAAATTCCTAGAAAGAGAAAACTTGAATAGTCGTATAACTATGTTTAAAGTGGAAATCATAATTACAGTACTTCCCACAAACAAAGCTCCAGGCCCAGGGGCTTCAGCAGTGAGTTCTACCAAACACTGAAGGAAGGAAAGGTATCAGTATTAAACAAACTCTTCTAAAAAACAGAAAAAGAACACTTCTCAGTTCATTTTATGAAGCCAACATCACCTTGACACCAGGGACAAGGGCAAGAAGGACAGGGACACTGCAGGAAAAGAAATTGAGGGCCCGTTTCTCATGAACATAGATATTAAAAAATTGAAACTAAATATCAGTGAGCATAACCAGCAGTAGACACAAAAGCATCTCATATTACAACCACATTGGATTTCTTTCCAGCAGTGTAAGGATGATTTAGCATTTAAAAACCGAGCAGTGTAAGTTACCACTTTAAGGAGAATAAAGGAGGGAAATCTTGTCATTTCAATAGATACAGCAGGTGGTAAAATTCAACATCCTGTCATGGTAAAAATCTTAGCAAACAAAGAGTAGAAGCGAACTTCTCGATTCTGATAAAAGGTATCTTGGCAAATATTACTGAATGGTGAAATGTTAAAAAAAAGTCTGCCCTCTGAGAGTGGGAACAAGACAGAGATATCTGCTCACATGACTTCTATTCAAAATTGCGCTGTAACAAGGCAAGAAAAACACAAAAAGAGTAAAGAATTCAAAGAAAGGAGTAATACTGTTATTATTCACAGATGATATAATTCTGTAGTAGCATATCCTAAAATGTCAACACACAAACTGTTAGAATTTAGGGAATTTAGCAAAATTGCTAAATAGCAAGCCAACTAAATTTCAAAATAACTGGATATAAAATCAGTATACGAAAATCTGTTTTATTTCTGCATGTAAGCAACAAACAGGAAAGAAAAAATTTTCAAAGATATCATTTAAAATAACACTTAGAAATATAAAACACCTCAGAATAAATCTAACCAAAGACTTTTAAGACCTCTAAAGAAAGATGTTCACAGATTGGACAACTCAATATTTTAAAAATGTCATTTCTCCCCATGTGATTTGTAGATTCAGTGCAATCCCATTCACAATCCCAGTAATTTCTTTTTAATATGTGGAAACTGACAGATGGATTCTAAAATTTATCTGGAAATGCAAAGGGCCAAGAATAGCCCAGACACTTTGAGAAAGAAGAAGGAGGTGTTAGGACCATTCTAAATATTGTACATTGCTGTCAAGTGATTGAGATGGTGCAGCATTGCTGTGAGTCTAGAGAAACAGACCAGTCGACCAGCTGTGTGTGTGGACATTGGTTTATTACAAAGCTGTCATTGCAGTAAAACAGACTGAATCTCAGAAACCAAAGCCAACCATCCCTTCAGTGACCGGAAGTCACACTGAAGTAGGAATGTTTTCTGCTTCCTACTTACTTTTTCTGTTTTTTTCTTTTTTTTAAACCATCATCATTTTCAGAGGGGTTTGCTTTGCTTTTCTCCAGCCTTCCTCCCCTACCACACAGCTCTGTGGTCCAAAAGCAGCAAAGGTAAAACTGGCAAGGTAAGCTCAGGTGATGCAGGGCAGAAGTTAGAGATGGGGGACCATGACCTGTCCAGTTACCCAGGTTAGTCCCATTTTTAATAGCTTTCACCCTCAAAAGTGTTGTGGTGTGGATGATAAATTATATAAACACCCACTTTAAAGGATTTTAGAGTGTTGGATTGCAAACCATGTTAAGAATAAAGGGATGGAAATGTTGTCGAGAGGTGGGGAAAAGTAGGGAGAATTAAGAGCTAGTTCATGGGTGGATGGTCTAGAGATTGTGGTTCGGTGAGGTGTGGGCTCCAGTTTACAGGTCTTGAAGGACGAGCATGCCACATGGAAAGCTCTTAGATCTATAAAGTCAGGGATATCACACGTCCCTCTCTGAGGCCAATCTAAAACAACAGCAGTTATTTAAAGAGAGTAACCTAGGTAGCCTGGGTTTCAGTTTATGAGATATACTCTAGAAACAACACTGGAGAATAAGTGTAAGTTAACCTACATTCTCATCAAACTGGTTACATCTGTGAATTACAGGTTCAGTGTCGTTTGCAAAGAACTATAGCAGACTATTATCTTTTTTTTCTTGAATTTCGTCAGAAGAGTGTTTCTCAAGGTGAGGTTCTCAGACTCCTGGAGATTGCCTGAGACCCTTTCTTGGGGGGTGGGGGTCTGTGAGATCAAAACAGCGTTCATAGTATTACTAAGATGTTATTTTCCTTTTTTCCATTGTATTGACATTTGTACAGAAGTGCAAAAGCAATGGTGGGTGAAACTGCTAATCTTCTTCTTCTTCTTTTTTTTTTTTGAGATGGAGTCTTGCTCCGTTGCCCAGGCTGTAATGCATTGGCACAATCTCGGCTCACCGCAACCTCCACCTCCCAGGTTCAAGTGATTCTCATGCCTCAGCCTCCTGAGTATCTGGATTACTTGTGACGCACCACCATGCCAGGCTAATTTTTGTATTTTTAGTAGAGATGGGGTTGCACCATGTTGGCCAGGCTGGTCTTGACCTCCTGAGCTCAGGTGATCTGTCCGCCTTGGCCTCCCAAAGTGCTGGGATTACAGGCATGAGCCCCTACACCTGGCCAATACTGCTAGTCTTTAGCATGGATCCATGCAGTACCACCAAATTGTATGAGTAGTCATCATATTCTTCACTGCTCCGTAATCACAGTTTTAAAAATGTGATTTATTAATTAAAAATTTATGTTAGCATGTCCTTGGTGAGGTAGTCAAAATCATAAACCTAGACCCTTATTAAACCTAGACCCTTAAGTCTTTAGTAGTCTGTGTGACAAAAGGGGAAATACATAGAAAGCATTTCTGTGGAATATGGAATTTTGAAGGGAAGTCCTTGCTCCCATTGTTTGAGTGGAGACTGAACTGAACCAACTGCTTTTTTGCTTTTTACTTGAACAAACAGCTGGCAGACGTGGTTATTCAGACTCGGGTGTTTGGCAGACACTGTCTTAAAAATGAATGAAGTGAGCCTGTCACTTCAAGAAAAACAACTGCCAGTATTTGTTGCTAATGATAAAATGAGCTTTCAAGTGAAAATTTGAATTTTGGGAACTTGTCTGCCTGCCACTGTGAACTTGACAACTTCCTAGCACCTCAAGACTTTTCTGGATGAGTTTGATGATGAGATTAATGAAAGAGATTTTTCGATACTGCAAAATGAGAGGTAACAATATAGAGAAGGTTTGCATAACTCAGTGAACTATGTTCCAAATGACAGATGTCATAAAATCAAGCATGGGTTAGAGATCCTTTCAAAGTGCAAGTTGGAGCTGTGGGTTTTAGCGTAACAGAGTATGAAAAGTTCACCAATATCATTTCAGATTCCATATTGCAACTGACCCCTGAGGAACTAACACTTGTTGAATTTTTGTGTGGTAGCAAGAAGAATGCCTGCAATATTTTAAAAATATTATCTGAAAAGGCTCTTAAAATACTCCTTCCTTTTGCAACTATGTATTCTGTGAAGCCAGATTTTCTTCCTAACATTGAGCAACTGACAGGATGCAAACTCTATGAGAATCCTTCTATTAAGGAAATTTGAACAATATAGTGCTACTCTTCTCACTACTTTTTTTTGAGGGAGGATTGATGAATAGTTAATGTCACAAAAAATATTATATTCATGTATAAGTTTAATTGTTATTTGTAAATAAATTTTTTAAATAAGTATTTACATTTTTTTCCATTTTAATTTCTAATCTGGTAAATATCGATACAATCCACATAAACAAAAGCTCTTGGGAGTCCTCAGTAATTTTTATGAGTCAAAAGAGGTCTGGAGATAAAAAAAAGTTTGCGATCCGCTGCTTTAGAACACTGCTTTTCAGCCTTGACGGACAGCAGGATCATCTGTAGCTTTAAAAATTACCGCCGTGTTGGTCTCACCCCTAGTGCCTCTGAATTCGCCTGGGGTGCAGTGTGAGCGTCGTGATTTTTTCAGGCCCCCCAGGTGATGCCGACGTGCAGCCAGGGGTAGGAAGCACAGCACTGGGCAGATGCTGGAGATGAGCAGGCCCTGGCCTTGTCAGCATCAACTGTATTGCAGGCACTGTTCTTAGCGCCGGAGGAAGGGCAGTGAACAAATAGAAAAGTCCCTTCCCTCGGGGAGCAGGAGAAACATCTCTTCCCTTTCTAGGAAAGGAAATGGCTAAGCAGGTGGACAAATAAGGGTTACCTTCTGTAAGGTTGGAGGTGGACCTCATGAAATACCAAGGCCAGGGTGCAGTGGAGTCCTGATGTGCTGGTTTGCTTTGCCTTCAGACCAGGTTTTGGCCCCGGTTTGCTGCAGTCTTCAGAGCTGGTGCCCCCTGACCCCCAGCAGCCACAGGCGTCCGCTGAAGCCCCATTTGCTGCCAGAGGGATCTACTCGGAGGAGATGCCGTCGGTGGCCCGGCCTCGGCCTGTCGGGGGTACCACAGGTATATGTGGTTGTTTAGCTTCCATTTGTGAGCTATGGGACATTTACTTTTTGGCTAAATTGAAAGAGATTTTATTTTAGGTGTCTCAGAGTATCAGTTTGCAGTGGTCTCTGTCGCTGTTCAGGGCTGTTTCCCCTCAGATCCTGACTGAGATGGAGGTGGAGAGAGAGGAGACAGAGAGGCCGAGCTTCTAAAGCTGCTGTCTGCTGATTGGCTCTGGAACCAGGCCCTTCATGTGAAATTCACGGCACACTTCCTCCAGGAAAAACGTTTCCAAATCCTTACTGTGAATGGAAAGATCTAGGTCTGAGCACTTTGGATGGCATGAAAACAAGATTTCGTTTTCAAAAAGGTGCTTTTTTCAGCTTGAAATGAACAACTCTCAAAGTCTGGGTGACAGAGCAAAACTATCTCAAAACAAAACAAAAGCAAGTAGTTTAAGCCAATTCCAAATTTGCAATAATTGGTGGATATTTTTTCATTATGGCTTTTCTGGGAAATTCTTTTATTTTGCATTGTCTGTTACTCAGCAAAACAAATAATATATCCTGGAATCCTCTAGGTTTTCCTGAACTTTACAGGTGCTTTGCTTTGCGGTGAGTCTTGATTCCTCTGCGAAATGTTAGGTATTTGAACTTCCCTGCCTGGCATGTATACTAAGCAAAATTCAGATGTATTAATTTTTAGTTTAAAATCTGAACGAATATAGAAATTATACATATCAAACATTCAAAAGGAAATTATTTTAAAATTTCTATTAGATGAAATTATGTAAAAACGCATAATAGAAAATGTTAAGATTTATTAGAAGGATTACGTTTTTAACTATAGAAAATTATGAAACATGTATTTGTCTGAAAATTGCCAGTTATTTTCAAAAAAAGAAAATAGAGTACCTAGGAGAAATTTACAGCACCTCACGATCAAGAAGTATTTTTATTGTAGAAGATACCTCAGATAAATTAAGTGGGCCAACCTGAAAAGGTCAGTGGGAAGAGGAAAAAGGTCCAGTTTTTAAATTATTTTAAAATTGCAGATTAACACCATAATGCACCATTTCTGTCATGAAATTCTTTTTGTAATAATGTGGTATGGTAAAGTTAGCATCCAGTTTCTTCATCTGTGCGTACTAGGAATATCCGTACTTACCTCCTTGGTTGTTTAGCTGATAAAAGAAGATGACAGACGTGCCCAAAATAGTGCCTAGCATGGCATAAACTTTCTTTTTTTTTTTTTTTTTTTTGAGAAGAGGTCTCCCTTTTTCGCCCGGCTGGGGTGGAGTGGCCGGATCTCAGCTCACTGCAAGCTCCGCCTCCCGGGTTCACGCCATTCTCCTGCCTCAGCCTCCCAAGTAGCTGGGACTACAGGCGCCCGCCACCTCGCCCGGCTAGTTTTTTTGTATTTTTTTAGTAGAGACGGGGTTTCACCGTGTTCGCCAGGATGGTCTCGATCTCCTGACCTCGTGATCCACCCGTCTCGGCCTCCTAAAGTGCTGGGATTACAGGCTTGAGCCACCGCGCCCGGCCGGCATAAACTTTCAGTAAATATTAGCTGCCATGACTGTTGTCACTATTATTTTCAGTGGTGGCATAAATTACTAACTTTTTGGAAGGCAGTTTGGCAGTAGGACCTACAGAACCTTTGATTTGTTAATTCCAGTTCTGGAAATCCAGGCTCACTCTCCTAAAATCCAAAATATTGAAAAACGACATGTGCCAAGATATTTGTCACAGCATTGTTTGCATAATAGCAAAGAATTGTTAGTTTCCTCAGATACTCAGGAGTGAGGGCATCCCTGAGTAAGTCCTGCAGCTACTTAAGATGAAGAAGTCATGAAAAGCCAGAAAAGGGGAATTTGAGATTTACCAGTTGCCTCCTATGTGTTTGATGCTTGATTCGTTTTATGTCTTTAATCCTTGAAATAACCCTCTGAGGCAGATTTTTTTTTCTTTTCTTTTTGAGACGGAGTTTTTGCTCTGTTGTCCAGGCTGGAGTGCAGTGGCACGATCTCGGCTCACTGTGACCTCTGTCTCCTGCGTTCAAGCGATTCTCCTGCCTCAACCTCCCGAGTAGCTGGGATTAGGATTACAGGCATGCACCGCTGCACCTGGCTAATTTTTGTATTTTTGGTAGAGATGGGGTTTCACCATGTTGGCCAGGCTGGTCGTGAACTCCTGACCTCAGGTAATCCGCCTGCCTCAGCCTCCCAAAGTGCTGGGATTACAGGCGTGAGCCACTGCACCCGGCTAAGGTAGATTTTTTATCCCTGCTGGAGAAGTGAGGAATCAAGGCTCAGCAGTAGCCATAGCCCATTGCTCAGGGTCACATGGCTTGTCAGTGGCTGAGCTGGAGTGCAAACGCCGGCTTGCTGGGCTCAATGCTGACTCATGGAGGAAGCCTGTGCTGTATTGTTAAGTGAACAACACAGGATATAAAATCCTGCCGAATGATGGTTTCAGCTACTGGAGTGGCTTTACACAGAAGGTGTGCTTTTCTCCCTGTGCAGTTGCTTGAGCCTTTGGAAATGGGGAACACTGCACTGCTCTTATAGCATTTTGCAAGATTTGCTCAAACAACGTCTGTTGGGCAAGGAGTGCTGGCAGTCCTGATCATTTTAATACCGTTAGGATTTTTCAGTAACTGACCCGGTGGTCCAGTAGAGTGCATTGCTCTGCCCAGAGCCAGGACAGCTTTTCCTGACTTTTAGTTATCATTAAATACCCAAATAAAACCATTGAGGAGTTCTTTTTTTTTTTTTTTTTCCAATGTGGTTAATTAATTGAGGTTGTTGGTCAGGTACCAGCAATTATAGCTCAGAGCTATAATCCCATCATGTTGGGAGGCCAAAGTGGGAGGATCACTTGAGGCTAGGAAGAGTTCAAGACCAGCCTGGCCAATGTAGTGAGACCCCATCTCTTAAAAGAAAGAATTGAGAGAATTGAGGTTGTTAATTAAAGAACTAGAGTAGGAATAGACTTAAAGATGGAGGAGGTGCCTCTTTTAGCTGTGGATGCTTGGAGCCTTTGTGGTTCCAGTCTGAGCATCACTGGTGAATTTGAAGAAATTTCCAAATTTGGAAATAAGTATTCTATTTCATAGTGCTTAAGGATCACTTTTCTCCCTTAATTTGCAGTATAGGTGTATTTCCATATGACAGAAGTTGATGCGGGAGAAAAATATTGTGTATTACCTGGCTTCCATGGCAACAGGAGGCTGCAGATGTCTGGGTGTAGGAGGGTAATTAGCTCTAGAGAGTCCTCTGGCTCTGCCATCAGCTCACCTCACCAGTGAGGCTGGGGGAGTGGTTTTAATTGTATTGTGGCTACATTACAGACACAATATGGGTTATAATGAATATATACTTTAATATGCTGGATTTAAATAGATACATATCCTGCCTTGTAAGGAAAAAAAATAAGCGTATTGTATATCCAGCTCCTTGTGAATCTCGAAGCCACAAGCAAGAAAGAGCCAGGCTTCAGCTTCATGGTGGCTCCCAAACCTTTCACGCCTTTCTTAGTAAATGAGCTGTTCCTCGTTGGTAACTGCCGCAGAGATGGATGGAAGTGCCTTCTTGGTACCGTTTATCCCCAGTGCTAATGTCTAGCCACGAAAATAAGGGCATTTCTGTCAGCCTCTGAAGTAAAAGAAAATCAGAGTCCAGGAACCAAGAAGCTCATGGTCTGTTGCTCTTAGGAAATGCCATTCTGGAGCTAGAACTGGTTCCAAGTCATGATCCCTTGTCCTTAAGGAGTGCAGTGGTCAGAGCTGACAGTGTCTTCTGACAGGGTGTTTTGGAGGGAATACACCATGACTAGACGTGGGGAACCCGTGGGGAAACAGTTGCATCAGGGGCGGGATGGTGGTTCCATCACAGGGAGGAAGGGTCATCCTCATGCAGTGCTTCAGGAGAGGAGCCCGCGGGCTTTCTGATGGGCTGGTAGGAAGTGCGCAGGAAAGAGGAGTTGGGCATAGAGTATAGGTTTTTAGATCTGAACAAGTAGGGCTGCACGGCCCTGGGTGGAAATGGGGAGGGTGAAATGGGGGACAGGCTTAGGCTTAGGGATGAATGTCAGGGAGTCAAGAATTCTGTTTCAGACTTTTTTGCAATGGGATTTTCTTCTTTTATTTGTTTATTTTTATTGCTTGGTCCATGGTGCTTCGTGGTACATTTTCCTACCTATGGGACCCTCAGGAAATGCTGATAGTATGGCAGTTGAGGTGAGATTTCTGGAGACAGAACTGGTACCAAGTCCTGATCCCTTGTCCTTAAGGAGTGTAGTGATCAGAGCTGACAGTGCCTTCCTCGGCAGCCATACTCTCCTATAAATGTTGACCAGGCCACTCCACCGTGTTCCTTCCAGGCTCCCAGATCCAGCACCTGACACAGGTGGGGCTTGCCAGCAGAATCGGAGCTCAGCCAGTGGAAATCCCCCCAAGCAGAGGCAGCCAGTACGGGGGGCCAGGCTGGCCTTCGTACGGGGAGGAAGAAGCAGGGCGAAGAGAGGCCGTGAGTATCTCCTGTTCAGGTCATCATTTAAAATTTACACATAGGCCAGGCACAGGGTCTTATGCCTGTAATCCCAGCACTTTGAGAGGCCAAGGCAGATCAGGAGTTTGAGACCAGCCTGGCCAACATAGTGAAACCCCATCGCTACTAAAAATACACACAAAAAAAATTAGCCGGGTGTGGTGGTGTGGGCTCTGTAGTCCCAGCTACTTGGGAGGCTGAGGCAAGAGAATTACTTGAACCCGGGAGGTGGAGGTTGCAGTGAGCCGGGATCGCGCCTGGGTGACAGAGTGACACTCTGTCTCAAAAAAAAAAAAAAAAAAAATCCCTCAATTTAACAGCTTCTGCTTTGGGGTCCCTTTTTAAAACCTACATTTAAAAAAGTTTTAACCTCTCTCACGTTTTCCCGCCTTGCTTGTGTTTTGGCTTATAGTTTTTAGCATCTAGCTTTTAGGAAGTGTATAATTTTTCTCTAGGCAGAGTTCAAGCTTAGTAGTAAATTTGAATCTATGGGTGACAACTCTGGAGTTGATGTTTGGTGAGATTGCTGTATAAATATTCATGCTCTTCCGCAGCATTTGTGTTTCACTGTGGGTTTATTAATGTCACTCGTATTATGACCATGCGTAGGTAATTTTGTAATAAGCACACAGTTGGGGATATTTTAAGGCACAGGTTTTCTTTTTGAGACTTCTGTTCACTCACTCACTCAATATGAGCATCGGTAATTCCTACAAGTGCTTTCATTTGCTTTTCTCAAGAACTGTATATCCTGGGGGGATAAATTAATGAAGTTTGAAAATACCACCCAGAATATTACTTTTTGTTTTCTCTTGATCATTATGCTACAGCGTCCGCTGCATTTCTGTGCCTTCCCAACACACACACTCAATTCCTTTCATGGCTGGACGCCCTTACTCAGTGAAAGGACATTAACTTCAGAATAAGGCGTTTCCCTAAAGGAGACATTGTTATACTTAGAGTCTCAGCTATCTGCTTTAAGTTTGCTGCCATTTCTCTTTTTTTGCCTTCATTTTGCCCAGCTTAGCTTCATGAGGTGTTTGGGGTTGGTTTTGGTGTTTTGTTTTTTTGAAAAAATGGAGACAAGGTCTCACTATGTTGACCAGGCTGATCTTGAACTGCTGGCCTCAAGCAATCCTCTCTCCTTGGTCTCTCAAAGGATTGGGGTTACAGGTGTGAGCCACCGTGCCTGGCATGGGGTGTTAAGGTTTTCCCGTCACATCCACTTTGGAGCACTGCTCGATCACTCTTTGGAGAAGTGAAACGTAGAAAGAACCTAGAGCTGGAATGCCACGTTTGGCTCACAAATAACTTGATCCTAGCGTGTTTTTTCGTATGCAGATTTAAATACTCTTACATATAAATGCAAAGAGACTTTTTTTTCCACTGGGGGGGAAAAACATGAAAAAAAATCTGAAAAGTGTAATAATTCTTGTGAAACTAATGCCAAATCTTTATGCTGCAAATATCAGCAAAACTATTTTATGCTTTAGTGCAGATAAATTTTTAAAGACAAGGCTCTACAGAGCCCACAGTAGGCACACACACAGAGACAGGAGACAGCAGCTAGATAAAGCGGAAGATGGTTGCGTGGGCTCCAGTCCAGAACAGAGGCAGCTGTTCCCCTTGTCAGCCTTGCGTGGATCCGCTTACCTCCTTCGGCTCTCAGATATCACCTGACCTTTCACCTCATGGGGCACTGCAGCCTCCCTCCCTTCCTGTTCTCCCCAGCCCCTGGTGTCTTCACCCCTCACCTGCGGCATAGGCAGCAGGGCCCCGTTGGAGGGCTGAGTTGGTGGATGGATGTGGGCGGTCCTGGGAACCTTCCTAAAGCCAGTTTGCACTTGACGTCTCGGCTTATTCTTCCGTAGGAAGTACAGTGACGTTTGCCATGTTTTTCAGACACACATGCTCGGACATCAAGAGTATTCTTCTTCACCGCTATTTCAGGTGCCAAGGACTTCAAGCAGGGAGCCCTCAGCTCCTCCCGGGAACCTCCCCCACCGGGGGCTGCAGGGCCCTGGGCTGGGTTACCCCACCAGCTCCACGGAAGACCTCCAGCCCGGCCACTCCTCAGCCTCTCTCATCAAAGCGATCCGCGAGGAGCTCCTCCGGCTCTCCCAGAAACAGAGCACCGTGCAGAACTTCCATAGCTGATCGGCCTTGCCTCGCAGATTTGCCAAGTATCCGCTTCCCGTGGAAGCAAGACCAAAAGGAAATCAACTGAGTGGGTGTTTGGAAGAGGAAGGAGCAACTCCTGGGCAGCCTGCCTAAGGGAGGGAGCAAGTTGCAATTTAGAAGATGCCATATGTCACATGACAGCTCACGAGCCTTTCACTGGGCTGGCAGTTGACCACTTGGATTCGGTTGAAATGTACGTATTTTGGCCAAAAGCCAGCAGCACTTCACAAAAACAAAACACAAACCTAAGCTAACAAAACGACTGCATTCATCTCTTTTTTAAAGGCAGAGATTGAACTTATAGACAGCATAGGGATGAAAGGAACCAGGCGTTCCTGTGGCATTGAGACTGGTACGTGTACGATGAACCTGCTGCTTTGTTTTCTGAAAAGAGGTTTGAAGACATTTTATTAACAGCTTGATTTTTCTCTTTTACTCCATAGGAACTTATTTTAATAGTAACATTAACAACGAGAATACTAAGACTGTTTGGGAATTTTAAAAAGCTACTAGTGAGAAACCAAATGATAGGTTTTAGAGCCTGATGACTCCAAACGAAGCCATCACCCACATTCTTCCTCCTTATTCTGGTGCTAAGCTCCAAGGGCCCTTCACCTTCATGTCTGAAACGCAACTTTGGCTTTTTCAGTGGAAGAATATGTTGAAGGTTTCATTTTGTTCTAGAAAAAAAAAAAAATCCCTCCCAAAGCGGGGCAAAAAGCTTTATATTTATTTGGTTATCCAAAATACAGATCAAAGTTGAGATCTACGTTCTTCATTGTATTTGCTGTTTCTTAATTGGGCATATACAACTCCTGGTCACGTCCCAAGTCAGCACCCATCGCTCAGGCCAATCCTGTAGAATGAGGCTTTCAAGAGGTCCTCACTGATCCTTTCTTCCACTTTGCTGTTGATTTGTTCACAGATTATGTTTGAATGAGAAATCTTCCATAAGCAAAAGTTATTTAAGAATTCCCAGCACCACCACATTGTTACACATACATCCCTACCAGTCACATTCCCTGTGTTCAGAGCCTGGAAATGAAATTGAGTTCAGTTCAGCCTCTGTGTAATGAATCAAGAAATGTAAAAGAGCTTTGAGACCACAAAGGAAAGGAGAGAGTTGCGTCTCATTTCTGATTTTATTGTGCTCTTATTCTGTCGAGTGGCTCTTAAAATGTCTTATGCTCTTTGGGCCTAAGAGAGGATCATCTCGCTTAAGATTTACTCCTGATGTAAACATTTCCCCCACTTTCCAAATAATGGCAAAGAAAACAGTGGCAAGGGCCATTCTGTTTTCTGGTACCTGAGTGAAACTCAGAAGAAAAGCAGGCTTAGCTAAGAGATTTTCACTAGGAACCTGTTTTTATTAGATCAACGAAGACAGTCATGCATCGCTTAATGATGGGGACGTGTTCTGAGAAATGTGTCATTAGGCTGTTTTGTTGCTGTGCTAACATCCTAGAATGTACTTACACAACCTACATGGTATAGCCTACTGCACACCTAGGCTGTGTGGCATGGCCCATTGCTCCTAGGCTATACGCCTGTACAGCCTGTTAACTGTACTGAGCACAATGGTAAGTATTTGTGTATCTCAACATATCTAAACATAGAAAAGGTATGGTAAAAATACAATTTTATAATCTTATGGGACTGCCATCAATATGTAGACCGTCATTGACCAAAACATCCTGATATGTGCATGACTGTACTTTTCATTAAATAACAGATAAGGGGCTAAAATTTGGGGCTCTGACTAATCAAAACCTGTGTATCTGTGTCAAGTTTTAAGACCCCTGAAACAGCTAAAACGGGTTTCCAGAGTGTAATCACTGGATTTCAAAACCATGTTTCAGCCCTTCATTAATGAAGCCTGTTGTACAGATTGAGAGTCTTACAGTATGAGGAAAGTTGGTTCTGGGAAGTTAGGATGTAGCCCGTTTTCATCTGGACACCTCGGAAAGCGAAAGAGTGCAGGAGAGTAAATCTCTCAAGGACGTTAAATAAAGAACCAGCAGCATCTTATCAGGCGATCCTTGGAGGTTCCAAGGAGCACTGGAGAGAATGCCCCCTTCTGGGCTTGATGACTTGGTTTGGGTTTAATACAAAATTTCTCTTGGTCTTGATTTAATACCTGACTGTCCCCAAACTGAACGATTCTCTTTGTATGTCACTCAAAAATACCAGGTTTCCTGAATATCTTATTAAGAATTTCAGAGATGCAAGCAGAATTTTATTATGGACACCTTGTAATGAATTCAAATCGTGTGACAGCAAATGGGATAAATGGCCCCTTCTCTCCCAGTTCTGCTCGGGGCCATACGGGCTTGCACACAGAGTATACTAAAAATGGTGACCTCCTTTGAGCGTTGCAGAAAGAGGGCTCTGTTTCAAATTGGGCTGACTATAAAAGCAATTTTGATGTCTTTCTAACTACCATAAAGGGATTGTAACTGTATTTGTATTCTTAGAAACAATACACTTTTAAACAGATGTCAAGACCAAAGATGATGTATAATAAACAGCCAGTGGTTGTGTGGTGTGAGCAGACCCCCGGATCACCAGCACTCTGTTGGTGGTCATAAAGCACACGCAGTTTGTATTTGCTTCCTCTCGACGCCTGCCACAACAGTTTTACCAGTCACCAAACTCAGAACAAACTGGCTGTGTGGGCAGCACCATACCCTAGCGGTCTTCAGACATTCAGTTCATGTCATCCACTGAAAAGAAGGGTCCTCGTGTTGACAGTGTGTGGCTTTGGAGTCCACTTATGGAAGCACTCTACAATGAACAGTTGAATTTTATGTCTATTTTTTCCTATTTTAAAAGTTCTAGTGGTAACACAAACTGTAAATTTGAGTCATAATGTTTGGAGAAATGATTTTCTTTTTTTTCCAGAGTCTACTTTGTCACTCACTGACTGTGTCTGGTTCCTTCTCTGAACTTCATTCTTCCCATCAGCCAAACAAGAACAGACCTCCCCCGCCTCCTCCCAGGCTCCCTAGTTGTGAGAATCAAATGTGATCATGTGTACAGATGTCCCGTGAGGAGAGCGCATAAAGCACTGTGAAAATGTAACATGCGTCTGTGTGGACGCCCTGGGATGAGCGATGTGAAGCGCTGCACTCCTGCAGTGCGTGGGTTCACACATGGGTAACGAGCAAAACTGAAAGCTCGGTGTGACTCATTTTCCTCACTCCCATTTTGCTTTAAATTCACTTCCTTCACCAATTTTCAAATTGCATTTATTAAGCATCTTTCTGCTCCCGACTTTCTGGTGTCTCTGGCACCAAATAAGCCAGCAGACATGAGCCTTGCCTTCTGAGATTTTAGAATCTAAGATAGTACGAGTGGGTGTAGAAGATGGAAGATACAGATAAATAACATGGTTTAAGCATCAATAAAATTCATTCAAAGAGGTCAGGTGCGGTGGCTCATGCCTGTAATCCCAGCACTTTGGGAGGCCGAGGCAGGTGGATCACTTGAGATCAGGAGTTTAAAACCAGCCTGGACAACATGGCAAAACCCCGTCTCTACAAAAAAATACAAAAATTAGCTGGCTGTGGTGGCGCATGCCTGTAGTCCCAGCTGAGGCATGAGAATTGCTTGAACCCGGGGGACAGAGGTTGCAGTGAGCTGAGATTGCACCACTGTACTCCAACCTGGGCAACAGAGCAAGACTGTGTCTCAAAAAGAAAAAAATTCATTCAAAATACATAAATGCGTTAGGCACCCAGAAGAAGCTGTGGAGGTTGCGTGTTTGGAAATGCAGTATCTTGGGGAGACGTCAACTTCTGAAGTGACTTTGAAGGCAG
Organism: Papio anubis; assembly: GCF_008728515.1. Taxonomy (NCBI): domain Eukaryota; kingdom Metazoa; phylum Chordata; class Mammalia; order Primates; family Cercopithecidae; genus Papio; species Papio anubis. The sequence goes on from NC_044979.1 coordinate 19,830,830, forward strand.
GGCAGCTACCCAGGCAAATGGCGTGGAAGGAAGAGCTGAGAGTGGGCCTCGGAAAGGCTGCAGGCATGGAGTGAAGCTGTCACTGAAAATGAACTTGATCCACTTTAGTATGGGGACAGAATCCCCGTCTGCACTATTGAGGGAGTTTTAGAAGAGAAGGAAGAGGTGCTGGGAGGATGCTTCTGCAGTCATACAGCAAGGAAATGTCCAGGGCTGTGAAGATCTACAGAGGAAGTGCTGCTCCAGTGTTGGTGGGGCAAGGGAAGAGGACGAAAATGATGAGAATGACACTGAGGTCATTGTTTAGAGCCGATCTCAGCAGCCATTTGGCCATGCCACATCCTTTGTGGAGCATAGTGGGTTATCTCTATATAGATATTCAGCTTCTTTACTGCTACCTACACAGTTTTCTCCAAATTTTATTTATTTCATAGTGTTTTGATTTGGGTGGCAGATGACTTTTAAGCAGTGGGTGTTTGCCGGCCAGATCTTTCCCGGCATGCGGACTGTGAGGCAAAGCACAGGTGAAGGTAGGCGCTAAAGGCTTTGGGCTCAAACCAGCAAGCAGTTAGTTCTGTGCTGTAGGAGTCTCTCATTTCCCGTGGACAGGGTAAGTTCCTTCATTTGCACAACCTCTTTGTAAGTGCTCCAGTGACCAAACCAGTCATTTGGACACTGATTTGCAGTGCATTGGCAGTAATTCATAAATTAGTCATTATGTAAGTCTCTCTCACCCCTTTCACACGAGATTCTCAGACGTGAATGAATTTATCGTTTGGAAGGAAAGCTGGTTAAGGTTTTGGGCACAGGGGTAGGAGGACTCCAGTTTTAACTCCCACGCTAACTTTAGCTCAAGTGGAGTTTTCACCGTGGTCATTTCTACCTGTGGAGCAAGGTTCCAACGCCAGTACTAGAGCCTGCTTATCCACATTTGCCCTGGACAGGAGCAGGAGGAAGTCCACTTCTGTCCCAGCAGACAGAGCATGTGAACACAAAACACATTTCTATGGCATAGTCAACTGAACTTCATTTTTACATTGAATCTAACATGTTAACACGTTCTAACAGGGTTTCTATGAGCAGCTGCTGTAACATAAAATATGATAGACTTAACACTTGTTACCTAATGAACAAGGAGTGTGTGCATTTCAGGTTTCTTTTGATATTCTTGGAGGTGATTGTCAGTGTTTAAATAGGACTACTTTCTCCACTCTGAAGATGACTTGAAAATTGCAACATCATGGCACATTGCTAAGTCCATGGCTTGTGTGTGTGACAGTAGACTTGATAATTTATCTTAAAACACAGCAGCATTGAAATTTAGGAAAAGAATATTAAATGCCTTTGGAAACATGAAACGAAGTTAGGAGCCAGTAAGAAAGTGACAGAAGCAATGAATGTCTTAATGCAGTATAGTTAAAATGGCTTCCCACAGGGTAATTATCCAGGATCCTTACTTTTCCTTCTTCCTCCAGGTTTTTCAGGGGTCACTTCACATTTCTAAAGAGTGAATAGGCTGGGCATGGTGGCTCAAGCCTCTAATCTCAACGCTTTGGGAGGCTGAGGTAGGAGGATTGCTTGAGGCCAGGAGTTTGAGACCAGCTTGGGCAACATAATGAGACCCCGTCTCTACAAAAAAAAGTTTCAAAATTAGCTGGGCATGGTGGCATGTGCCAGTAGTCCCAGCTACTCGAAAGGCTAAGACGGGAGGATCGCTTGAGCCAATGAGTTGGAGGCTGCAGTGAGCTATGATCACGCCACTGCACTCCAGCCTGGGCTACAGGGTGAGGTCCCGTCTCTGAAACAAAACAAAACAAAACAAAAAAAACAGAGTGAATAGTAAAAGGGACAGGTGAAATTTTGAGTGACTTGAGTCTCTTGCAGTCCGGGATTACACAGAACCTTTCTGAGCTACTTGGAGCATCACGAATAGTCTTTCTTGTACTTACCGGATTTCAAGTATTCATAACTCGAGTCCCTAAGTGTACAGGTTGGAAATAGCACAGGGCCTAGTTCAAGTCACATACCCTGTACTGTTCCTCCTGCAAATGTGGGGAAAGAAGAGGGAGATACTAGAGGAATTGAGGCTCCACTCATTCATTCAGTTGCCCTAAGCACCAGACGACTTGTTTCAGAAAAGGGGGGTAGGAACGCCCTCGACTTTGCCCTCCTCCGGAGCATCTGTGGGACGCAGGGAACCCGGGCTAGCGTTAACAGGAAAGGTTGCTCGGCAGAGCTGCCCTGGGGTGCTGACTTGTCTCCCTGTCCTTTGTCAAGGTCCATGTTTTTCTGGCTCTTCCTGCACACTCACCCCTATATTATGAGCGTTAATGTACGAAATGTGCAGAGCAAATTGAGGCCACCTGTGGCATCAATACTGCAACTTAAACTTGACAATCATGGTTTGCTGGTCTCAAACAGGCACTGAAATCTCAGTATGGGTATATGATTTAATAATCGGCCCCTCCCTTCTATTTGTCAGTTTTGTGTTTCCTTCAGTAGCTGCACTGTTTTCTAATGTGCTGTAGAGTTTTTGAAATAATTTATGCAAGTATTTGGTTTCCATGTTTACAATTTATACAGCTTTCCTAGCGTTTTAAATGGAAATGTCAATAAATGCTATGAATTGGTGTCAAAGTGATATTTTCTGTTGATTTCCTTTGCAACATGATAGTTTTCTCGTTTGTAAAACATGAAATGTTGGATGAGATGATCTTTCTGTTCTCTAATTTCATGCCTCTGGTGAGAACACCTAGTACTTTTGTTACTGGTGGAGGGTGTCCAGGTTCTTGGCGTCTTGAACAAAGAGTTGGACAAAACACACAAAGCAAGGAAAGAATGAAGAAATTTACTGAAAATGAAAATACACTCCACAGTGTGGGAGCGAGCCTGAGCATAGGGGCTCAAGTGCCCGGTTACAGAATTTGTGGGGGTTTAAATACCCTCTAGGGGTTTCCGTTGGTTACTTGGTGTACACCCTATGTAAATGAAGAGGATTAAGTAAAGTCACACAGTCATTTACTCGGCGTACACCCTATGGAGAGGATGTTTCCTCTCATAGCTGAACTGTGACTCGGCCTTATGTCCCCTACTCCAGACCCCATTTTCCTGCCTCACTTTCATTGTCCAAGAAATTAAGCTGAAGGTATCCTATTCAGTGTGTGGAATTTGCAGACTTGTTTTCACTCCTTTTTGCCTGTGCTAATCCTTTCTACTCAGTGTAGTTTGACTGCTACCCACTTAGCAAATGGATAAATCCACTAAGAGCAAATTCAGTTTGGAATTAAAAGATTAGTACCTCACAATTTAGAAAGATGAGAAGACCAAAGTCCACACAGTCTTGAAAGGTAATAGGATAACCCTGGAGTTGTTTACAAAACCCAAGAAACCAAGAACCCCTTGAAACTTAGAAAAGGAGATGGGCGCTGTGGCTCACGCTTTAATTCCAGCACTTTGGGTGGCCGAGGCGGGTGGATCACTTGAGGCCAGGAGTTCGAGACCAGCCTGGCCAACATGGCAAAACCCCATCTCTAATAAAAATACAAAAAAATCAGCCGGGCATGGTGGCAGGCGCCTGTAATCCCAGCTACTCGGGAGGCTGAGGCAGGAGAATTGCTTGAACCCGGGAGGCAGAGGTTGCAGTGAGCTGAGACCGTGCCACTGCACTCCAGCCTGGGCAACAAAGTGCAACTCTGTCTCAAAAAAAAAAACCAAAACTTGGAAAAAGAACTCAAAACACAGTGGAATATGACAACTAAATGACACAAAGTCCTGGACAGGATCTTGGAATGACAGCAACAACAAAGGAGAATATAGTGGGAAAATGTGAAATCCAAACAAAGTCTATAGTTAACAGTATTGTAGAAAGATTAATGTATTGGTTTTGCTAACTGTATTATGGTGATTGAGATTTTAATATTAGAGGAAGCTATGTAAAAGGTGTCCTGAAACCCTCTAAATCATTTTTGCATCTTTTTTCTAAATCTAAAAGTATTTAAAAATAACAAACACGAATCTGGCAAAGGTAAAGCCCACAGACATTCTGCAGAGGCTCATGTAGTCCTGTCCTGTGCATCCACAACCCAGGGGATCCAATACTTCTCAGGGCAAGCTGCTAACTTTGAAACCACAGTTAATAATTGCAAGTCTTGGCATAAAATAAACCTTCAAGAAGGAGGGCTGGTGGGATCAACCAAAAGGAGAATTTAAACCTAAAAATCCAAGAAAATAGGCCAGTATGAAAGAGATAAATAATATGTTAGATGTTTAAAGAGGTTAAAAAGAACTAAGAACAGGATATTATATAAAAGTCTAAGCAAATTTGCCAAAACCAAAAATAAGTTATCAAAAGGGATTTGTTGTTGTTGTTGAGACAGAGTCTTGCTCTGTCCCCTAGGCTGGAGTGCAGTGACGTGATCTCAGCTCACTGTCACCTTTGCCTCCCAGATTCAAGCGATTCTTACGCCTCCACCTCCCAAGTAGATGGGACTATAGGCGTGCGCCACCACACCTGGCTAATTTTTGTATGTTTAGTAGAGATGGTGTTTCACCATGTTGGCGGGCTGGTCTCGAACTCCTGGCCTCAAGTGATCCACCCACATTGGCCTCCCAAAGTGTTGGGATTGCAGGTGCGATCCACACTGCACCCGGCCAGAAAAGAAATCTTTTAAAAAGACAATATACACACAATGGTCAGATATTTTAACATTTTATACATAGCTGAAGAAATAACTATAACAGTTTTAATAATTTTATGTTATGTTTTAATCTAACTTTAGATGGAAAACAACAAAAATAGTGGAAACTAACTGGTAGAACTCATGACCCTACAAGATGTTATATGCTCTGAATGTGAATAGGTTTGAAATGACGGAAGAGCAGGGAGTTACTAGAAACAGCTAAGGCTTACAAGAAAGGGCAGGCTGGTCCTGTGCTCAGAGCCTGAACCCCCAGTTTAAATGAATATAGCCAGGTGCGGTGGCTCACACCTGTAATCCCAGCACTTTGGGAGGACAAGGCGGGTGGATCACATGAGGACAGGTGTTCGAGACCAGCCTGACCAACATGGAGAAACCCGTCTCTACTGAAAATACAAGATTAGCCGGGTTTGCTGGTGTGCGCCTATCATCCCAGCTAGTCGGGAGGCTGAGGCAGGAGAATCGCTTGAACCCAGGAGGCAAGAGGTTTCAGTGAGTTGAGATCACGCCATTGCACTTCAGCCTGGGCAACAAGAATGAAACTCTGTCTCAAAAATAAATAAATAAATAAATATGGATTTGGGCCATAATTGGCATTTCTTGGCCCTCTCTCCTCTTCCTCTTTGCACCTGCCAAGCAGAGCTTAAGGTAAAAAGAAAAGAATAACAAGAACAGAGATCCTTTTGTTCAGTTTCTGAGTTAGATTATTAATGAAAAGTTCTCGTTGGATGGCGCCCTATTAAGTAACTTTCTCCCTCTACAGAACTCGGCACTTTCCTTGCCACACCCTTCTGCCCATCCTGGAATAAACGGGGGCGGGTGAGTTTGATTTCTCTACTTTTGAAGACTTGAAAAATGATAGCCACAAATCTAGGCAAACCACATTTGTGTTGCTGAACTATTATTGTACTTGTGCCAAAGTATAGCATTACAGAAGTGTAAGACACAGAACCTATCTGGAAAACTCGTAAAGCTGTTTCTGAGTGCCTGGGTGTAGCTGGTTCCATCATTATCTTGAAAATATGCATTAGTGTAAGTACAGGTATACCCCGGAGATCATGGAAATTCGGTTCCAGAACACTGCGGTAAAGCAAGTCATGAACTTTGTGATTTCCCACTGTATACAGAAGCTATGTGTACGCTATACTGTGGCCTATTAGGTATGCAACAGCATTCTGGTTTTTCTTTTTAAAAAAGCATACATGCCCTAACTTAAAAATACTTTGTTGTTAAAAATGCTAACAATTATTTGAGCCTTCAGTGAGTCCTAATCCTTTTGCTGGTGGAGGGTCTTGCCTCCATGTTGATGGCTGCTGACTGATCAGGGTGGTAGTTGATAAAGGTTGGGGTGGCTGTGACAATTTCTTAAAATAGAATAACAATGAAGTTTGCCACTTCAGTGGACTCTTTCTTTCATGGAAGGTGTCTCTGTAGCATGTAATGCTGTTTGATAGCATTTGACTCACAGTAGAACTTCCTCCAAAACTGGAGTCCGTCCTCCCAAACTCTGCCACTGCTTTGTCAGCTAGGCTTGTGGGATAGTCTACATCCTTTGTTTTCATTTCAACGATGTTCACAGCATCTTCATCAGGACTAGATTCCGTCTCAGAAAACCACTGTCTTTATTCATCCAGAAGAAACAACTCCTCAACTGTTGAGGTTTGACCATGAGATTGCAGCAGTTCGGTCACATCTGTAGGCTCCACTGCTAGTGCCCTTGCTATTTCCTCCCCATCTGCTGTGACTTCCTCCACCGAAGTATTGAACTCCTCATCCATGAGGATTGGAATCAGTTCTTCCAAACCCCTATAAATATTGGTATTTTAACCTCCTCCCATGCATTATGGATGTTCCTTTTTTTTTTTTTTTTTTTTTTGAGACAGAGTTTCACTCTTGTTGCCCAGGCTGGAGTGCGATGGTATGATCTTGGCTCACTACAACCTCCACCTCCCGGGTTCAAGCAATTCTCCTGCCTCGGCCTCCTGAGTAACTGGGATTACAGGCATAAGCCACTATGCCTGCCTGGCTAATTTTGTATTTTTAGTAGAGACGAGGTTTCTCCGTATTGGCCAGGCTGGTCTCGAACTCCTGGCCTCAGGTGATCCGCCCGCCTCATCCTCCCAAAGTGCTGGGATTACAGGCGTGAACCATGGCACCTGGCTATTTATGAATGTTCTTAATGGCATCTAGAGTGAGGAATCATTTCCAGAAGGGTTTCAATTGACTTTGCCCAGATCCATCAGTGGAATCACTATCTATGGCAGCTATAGCCTATAGCCTTATGAATTTTTTTTTTTTTAGACAGGGTCTCATTCTGTCATCCAGGCTGGAGTGCAGTGGTATGATTGCTGCTTACTGCAATCTCCGCCTCCCAGGCTCAAGTGATCCTCCCACCTCAGCCTTCTCAGTAGCTGGGACTACAGGAGCATGCAACCACACCCAGCTAATTTGTTTTGTATTTTTTGTAGAGACAGGGTTTTGCCATGTTGCCCAGGCTGGTCTGGAACTCCTGAACTCAAGCAATCCGACTGCCTCAGCTTCCCAAAGTGTTGGGATTACAGGCGTGAGCCACTGTGCCTGGCCTGAAATGAATTTCTTAGTAAGATTTGAAAGTCGAAATTACTCCTTGATTGATGGGCTGCAGAATGGATATGTGTTACATATGAAAACAACATTAATCTCTTCGTACATCTCCATCAGAGTTCTTGGGTGACTAGTTGCACTGTCAATGAGCAGTAAATAGTTTGAAAGGGATCTTTTTTTCTTGAGCAGCAGGTCTCAACAGCAGGCTTAAAATATTCTTTAAACCATGTGATCACAGACGTGCTGTCATCCAGGTTTTGTTGTTCCATTTATAGAGCACAGGCAGAGTAGATTTAGCATAATTCTTATGAGCCATAGGATTTTCAGAATGCTCAATGATCACTGGCTTCAGCTTTAACTCACCAGCTGCATTTGCCCCTAAAAAGATGGAGCCTGTCCTTTGAAGCTTTGAAGCCAGGCATTGACTTCTCCTTCTCCTCTCTTGCTATGAAAGTCCTAGATGGCATCTTCTTCAATAGAAGGCTATTTATCTACACTGAAAATCTGCTGTATGGTTTTTTTGTTTGTTTGTTTGATTGTTTTTTGAGATGGAGTCTCGCTGTGTCACCCAGGCTGGAGTGCAACGGCAATCTTGGCTTACTGCAACCTCTGCCTCCCAGGTTCAAGCGATTCTCCTGCCTCAGCCTCCTGAGTAGCTGGGATTACAGGCATGTGCCACCATGCCTGGCTAATCTTTTTTTTTTTTTTTTTACGGGGTTTCATCATGTTGGCCAGGCTGGTCTCGAACTCCTGATCTACCTGCCTCAGCCTCCCAAAGTGCAGAGATTAGAGGCGTGAGGCACCATGCCCAGTCTGAAAATCTGTTCTCTACTGTAGCCACCTTCATCAGTTATCTTAGTTAGATCTTATGGTTAACTTGCTGCAGCTTCTAAATCAGCACTTGCTACTTTACTTTTTTATGTTATAGAGACAGCTTCTTTCCTCAAACCTCATGAACCAGCCTCTTTTTTTTTTTGAAACAGAGTTTCGCTCTTGTTGCCCAGGCTGGAGTGCAATGGCGCAATCTCGGCTCACTGCAACCTCTGCCTCCTGGGTTCAAGCGATTCTCCTGCCTCAGCCTCCCACGTAACTGGGATTACAGGCGCCTACCACCATGCCCAGCTAATTTTTGTATTTTTAGTAGAGAACGGGGTTTCACCATGTTGGCCAGGCTGTTCTCAAACTCCTGACCTCAGGGGGATCCAACCGCCTCAGCCTCTCAAAGTGCTGGGATTAACCAGCCCTGTTTTTCTCCTAACTTCTTGCACTAGCATTTTCTTTGAAACCATCTTGGAATTTTAAAATGCATGAACCAACCTCTGCTAGCTTCAAACGTTTCTTCTTCAGCTTCCTCACCTCTCTCAGCCTTCACAGAATTAGAGAGCACCTTGCTCTGTATTAGACTTTGGCTGAAGGGAATGTTGTGGCCAGATCGATCTTCCATCCAGACCACTCAAACTTTCTCCATAGGAGCAATAATGCTGTTTCCCTTTCTCATCCTTTGTGTGTTCACTGCGGCAGCACTGTTCTTTTTTTTTAAGAACTTTTCCTTTGCTTTCACAACTCGGCTGTTTGGCACAAGAGGTTTAGCCCATGTCAGCTTTCAACACGGCTTCCTCACCAGGCTTCATCATGTCTAGTTTATTTAAAGTGAGTGATATGCACCTCTTTCTTTCACTTGAACACTTCAGAGGCCATTGCAGGGTTAGTAATTGGCCTAATTTCAATACCGTTGTGTCTCAGGGAATAGGGAGGCCTGGGGAGAGGCAGAGCAATGAGGAACAGGTGGTTAGTGGAGCAGTCAGAACACACACAACGTTTATTGTTTTTAAGTTTGTGGTGTTCCATGGGCATGGTTCATGGTTCCCCCAAACAGTAGTAACATCAAAGATCAAAGATCACGGGTCACTATAACAGATGATTAAAGAGTTTGAAATATTGCAAGAAGAACCAAAGTGTGACTGAGACCTGAAGTGAGCACATGTTGTTGGAAACATAGCACCGAGCTGGTCATGGTGGCTTACGCCTATAATCCCAACACTTTAGGAGGCTGAGGCAGGAGGATCACTTGAGCCCAGAAGTTTGAGACCAGCCTGGGCAACATAGTGGGACCTGTCTCTAAAAATATTTAAAAATTAGCCACGTGTGGTGACACATGCCTGTAGTCCCAGCTACTCGGGGCGGCTGAGGCAGGAGGGATTACCTGAGCCCAGCAGATCAAGGCTGCAGTGAGTCGAGATTGCACCACTGCACTCCAGCCTGGGTGACAGAGTGAGACTCTATCTCAAAAAAAAAAAAAAAAAGAAAAAAAAGAGAGAAAGAAAAATAGCACCAATAAACTTGCTTAAAGTTGCCACAAATCTTTGATTTGTGAAAAACACAATATCTGTAAATCACAGTGAAGTGAAGCACAATCAAACGAGGCATGCCTGTATTGGATTTTTGTTCTGGGATATAGTATTAGAGTATACCCCAGATCAGTGGTTTCTTTCATTAAGCATTTTAAAATTCCAAGATTGTTTCAAAGAAAACATTAGTGCAGGACGTTAATCCCAGCACTTTTAGAGGCTGAGGCGGTTGGACCCCCTGAGGTCAGGAGTTTGAGACCAGCCTAGCCAACATGATGAAACCCTGTCTCTACAAAAAATACAAAAATTAGCTGGGCATGGTGGCGGGCGCCTGTAATCCCAGTTATGTGGGAGGCTGAGGCAGGAGAATCACTTGAACCCAGGAGGCGGAGGTTGCAGTGAGCCGAGATTGTGCCATTGCACTCCAGCCTAGGCAACAAGAGCAAAACTCTGTCTCAAAAAAAAAAAAAAAAAAAAAGGTAAAACAGGGTTCCTGCATTTCAGAACAAATGAGTGTTGGTCTTTTTTTCCAACAGTAGCTCTGCACTGTGGCTGCTTTTGAAGAGCAGCAGGGATGCTCTGTATTTAGCAGAATCCAAAAGTAGCTATTCCCCTTGGATCCTCCCGAAGCTGTAAATGAGAGACAGGAGTGATCACTGCCCCGGTTTGAAGGCTGAGAACCAGTGTGTGCTTGGGTCTCGGTATAACTTTTCCCAGATGTTGTTCTTTCTGGGTTCCTAGTGAGATAAGTTTAATATGCAAATTAGAAGTAAAGTTAAATTTTTTTTAAATTTTAAAAAGATGTAATTAGGCCAAATTGAAATTAGAACATCACTAATTTCAATTTGGCCTAATTATATCTTTTTTGTTTGTTTGTTTGTTTTGTTTTGAGACAGAGTCTCACCCTGTTGCTCAGGCTGGAGAGCAGTGGTGTGATCTCAGCTCACTGCAACCTCCGCCTCCCGGGTTCAAGTGATTCTCCTGCCTCAGCCTCCTGAGTAGCTGGGATTACAGGCACACACCATCATGCCCAGCTAATTTTGGTATTTTTAGTAGAGACGGAGTTTCACCATGTTGGCCAGGCTGGTCTCAAACTCCTAACCTCAGGTGATCCACCCGCCTCGGCCTCCCAAAGTGCTGGGATTACAGGAGCAAGCCACTGCGCCCGGCCGAATTATATCTTTTTAAAGCCTATTCACTTAACCTTTTTTTGTTCTTCCTTTCCTGGTCAAAATGTGGATTAGCAAAAATAAAGGAAATAAAAATCTGTATAACTCTACCACCAGAGACACTGGCATCAAAATGTTAGTAAATTTTGGTCTTTTTAAAATAAATAAATAAATAAATAAACAATCCCAGCATTTTGAGAGGCCGAGGCAGCTGGATTGCTTGAGCCCAGGAGTTCGAGACCAACCTGGGCAACATAGCGAGACCTTATGTCTACTAAAAAATATATAAAAAATTGGCCAGGCGTGTTGGTGCACATCTGTGGTCCCAGCTACTTGGGAGGCTGAGGTAGGCTGAGAATTGCTTGAGCCTGGGAAGTGGAGGCTGCAATGAGCCAGAATTACATCACTGCACTTCAGCCTGGACAACACAGCAAGACCCTGTCTCAAAAAAAGTTAAAGGCTGGGTGCTGTGGATCACGCCTGTAATCCCGGCACTTTGGGAGGCGGAGGTAGGCAGATCACTTGGGCCCAGGAGTTTGAGACCAGCCTGGGCAACATAGTGAAAACCCATCTCTACAAAAAATACAAAAATTAGCTGGGTGTGGTGGTGCACCTCTGTAGTCCTAGCTATTCACGAGGCTGAGGTGGGAGGATCACTTAAACCAGGGAGACAGAGGTTGTAGTGAGCCGAGGTTGTGCCACTGTAATCCAGCCTGGGCAACAGAGTGAGGTCCTGTCTCAAAAACAAAAAACTTTTAAAATAATAAATAAATCTAAGTCAACTTAATGTTGTTTGGCAATCAGGACGGATGGGGATGATTTTCTTTCTAATTAACCTTCTGGTAAGCTGTTGGTTTGGATTCCAGAGTACACAAGGGCAGAGGGGTGGCAATAAAAGGATAAGAATTTGTGTGAGATGCAATCTGGAAAGAAAGATCAGAAGCTATTCTGGGGCTCTCTAGCAGCCGTTTTTCTAACTGCTGGAGGGAAATGGCGCCCGGCAGCTAGAGCATCCTAGGGAGTCCCACCCTTGTGTGCCTATCCTGCACTCCAGTTGGGGGGCAGTGCCCCACTGACCTCCTGATACAGCTCATGGAATTTTGCAGAGGCTTCCCAGGGTTTGTGGCTGAGATGAGAACTTCGTGACTAGGCAAGCCGGGTCCAGAGAGCGACCTTTGGTTTCGAGCCCTTGTCTTTAATGCTGCATAACGGTGAGACTTCAGCTCACAAACTGCCTTTTAGGGACCCTTGTGAAATACGTCTGTATCAATGTCTCTTCCTTGACTGCAGGGCTCTCTTTAACTGCTAACTGGGTACCTATCAACTCCTCAGAGGGCATTTCCTGCCATGGTTGGTGTCCTGCTGTGACTCCCCCACCCACTGACCAGACAGGAATGAACCGGAAGTAATTTACCAACTATGAGGTTGGTGCAAAAGTAATCGCAGTTTCATCATTACTTTTAGTGGCAAAAACTGCAATTACTTTGCACCAGTGTAATATTTCTGTGTTGGGGCTCAGGAACCAATACCCCAAAATATGGCACTCTGACATGCTGACCTCAAGAAGAGGTCTCAAGTTCTCTCTGACCCCGCTGCCTCCTGTCTCTCGATCATCCGTCTCTCCCGAAATACAGGATGAAGCTGTTCTCTGAGGTTCCCTTATCTGCCTAACATCTGGACTTACGAAAAAGAGAAAAGTGACCTCTGGTCCCTTCCCTGAGGTCTTGTTAACTGAACTCATATCGCAGGAAGACAGACTAAGTCTGTCAATGCAACTGGACAGACTTCTGACACAAACCATTGTCTGCTCTGCAGGCCCAACAGACCTTGTCCCAGGTCATTGTATGTTCTTCAAGCCCAATGAATTCCCTTAAAAATCATTTACTACCCCCCAAAATGGCCTGCACTTCCCCGTCTCCCTTTCCTCTAAGAAGAAGGGTCTAGAACCATTTGTACCCATTGTGTGGTATGGCAATCACTGAGTAATTTTCCTCCCCCGTGCATGCTAATCAGTTTGTGTGTCATCGTCCTTAATAATCTGCTTTTTGTCAGTTGATTTTTCAGTGAACCTTCAGAGGGCAAAGGGTGAGTTTCCCCTTGACCCAGACATGCGCAAGGCCAAAAGTATGCTTTTGTCTGTGACGAAGTCCTCCACGCTTCAGTCCCTTTCAGGATAATTAAGGTTTCACCTTCTAATGTAACTGGCCCCTGAACTTCAGAAGTTGAGATAAATATCTGTATACTTGTCACATCATTGGGTTCAGAATTACTGAATTTTCAGATGTCTCACAATTTTAGAAAGATTGTGATGGATGGCAAAATCAGAATTGAAAATGGCATGACAGACTAAAACACAGAGCCAAAAATCAACAAAATTTTATTTAATCCAATTAAAGTTCTAAGTTAAAAAAAATCTGCTGGCCGGGTGCAGTGGCCCAGGTGTGTAATCCCAGCACTTTGGGAGGCCAGGGTGGGCGGATCACGAGGTCAGGAGATCGAGACCATCCTGGCTAACATGGTGAAACCCCATCTCTACTAAAAATACAAAAAAAAAAATTAGCCAGGCTTGGTGGCGTGCACCTGTAGTCCCAGCTACTCAGGAGGCTGTGGCAGGAGACTGGCGTGAACCCGGGAGGTGGAGCTTGCAGTGAGCCGAGATTGTGCCACTGCACTTTAGCCTGGGCGACAGAGCAAGATTCTATCTCAAAAATAAAATAAAATAAAATAAAATAAAAATCTGGGCCTGGTATGGTGGCTCACGCTTGTAATCCCAACACTTTGGGAGGCCAAGGTGGGCAGACCATGAGGTCAGGAGTTTGAGACCAGCCTGACCAACATAGTGAAACCCTGTCTCTACTAAAAATACAAAAATTAGCCTGGCATGGTGGCGGGCACTTGTAATCCCAGCTACTCAGGAGGCTGAGGCAGGAGAATCTCTTGAACCCAGGAGGTGGAGGTTGCAGTGAGCTGAGATCGTGTCACTGCTCACCAGCCTGGGTGACAGAGCGAGACTCCATATCAAAAAAAAAAAAAAAAAAAAATCTGGCCAGGCACGGTGGCTCAGGCCTGTAATCCCAGCACTGTGCGAGGCTGAGGCAGGTGGATTGGCTCAGGTCAGGAGTTCCAGACCAGCCTGGCCAACATGGCAAAACCCTGTGTCTACTAAAAATACAAAAATTAGCCGGACTTGGTGGTGGGTGCCTGTAATCCAAGCTATTCGGGAGGCTGAGGCAGGAGAATCACTTGAACCCGGGAGGTGGAGGTTGCGGTGAGCCGAGATCGCACTACTGCACTCCAGTCTGGGAGAGCAAGACTCCATCTCAAAAAAAAAAAAGAGAGCTCGGAGAATTGTATGTGCTAGTGGGAGTGATCCATGGAGTGGGGGAGGTTACAGATAATGCAAAAGACAAAGGAGAATGTGAGAGGAACTGGGATTCAGAGTATAGCGGGGAAACTGGCCTTCAGAGGAACAAGAGTATTTCCCTATTGTGCAATGGAGGGAAAGCATAGGACACAGGCCAAGATTCAGGTCAGTCTGTTGATGTGCAAAAATTGACAACCTTTTTGGTTCTGGAAAAAAATAATTCCCAGTGAATATGTTACCATTTCTTTAGATTTATCAGCCTTGGGATTTTTTTAATAGGTAGCAGAAACATTATTTCACAGCAAATTGTTTAGTTTTGTGCTTTTTAAGAGATAAACTCTGTTTCATTCTCCATGGCAAATAAGATACATTCAGATTAATGGTGTCTTGTTATTTGGTGTAACATAGTGATTGAGTGACATGGTGGTATTTATTCTTTTAAATTTGTTAGGGTATGTTTTATGGCCCAGAATGTGGTCTGTCTTATGAATTCTCCATGTGAGCCTGAGAATCATGGGTATTCTGCTGTTGCTGGATAAAGTATTTCATAAATGTCAATTAAATCCAGCTGATTGATGGTGCTGTTCAGTCCAACTACGTCCTTACTGATTTTCTGCCTGTGGATCTGTCAGTTAATGATAGAGGGGTGTTGAAGTCTCCAGCTATAATAGTGGGTTAGTCTATTTCTCCTTGCATTTTTATCAGTTTTTGCCTCACACATTTTGATGTTCTGTTGTTAGTTGCATGCACATTAAGGATTGTTATGTCTTCTTGGAGAACTGGCCTGTTTATCATTATATAATGGCTGTCTTCATCCTTGATAAATTTCCTTGCTCTGAAGTTGGCTTGGTCTGAAATGAATATAGCTACTCTGGTTTTCTCTTGGTTAATGTTAGCATGGTATATCTTTTGCCATCCTTTACTTTTAAGCTATCTGTCTTTACAGTTAAAGTATGTTTCTTTTAGATAACATATAGTTGTTTTTTTTTTTTTTGGTCACTCATATAGTTTCTGCCTTTTAATTGATATATTTATACCATACAAATTTAAAGTGATTATTTATTTGGTTGAATTAATGTCTGCTATATTTGTAACTATTTTCTATTAATTATCTTGTCCTTTGTTTCTTTCTCTTTTTTTTTGTAATCCCCACTTTTCTGCCTTCTCTGGTTTATGGGCATTTTATTTATTTATTTATTTTATTTTTTATTTTTTTGAGACAGAGTCTTGCTCTGTCGCCCAAGCTGGAGTGCAGTGGCACAATCTTGGCTCACTGCAACCTCTCCCTCCTGGGTTCAAGAGATTCTCTAGCCTCAGCCTTCCAAGTAGCTGGGATTATAGGAGTGTGCCACCATGCCTGGCTACTTTTTGTATAGTTTTTTAGTAGAGATGGGGTTTCACCATGTTGGCCAGGCTGCTTTCGAACTCCTGTCCTCAAGTGATCCGCCTGCCTTGGCCTCCCAAAGTGCTGGAATTACAGGCATGAGCCACCGCCCCCAGCCTTGAGCATTTTGTATCATACTATTTCCTCCTCTCCCTTAGCATATCAATTATACTTTTTTAAAACTTTTTTTTGCACTAGAGTTTCAGTATACATTTATGACTAATCTAAGTCTAATTGCAAATGACGCTAGACTGCTTTATGGGCATCGAAGCCCTTTACACATTAGATGGAAACCCAGAAGACATGGTGATGTTTAATTCACAGTTAACCCCACCCCAAACACACATGTGCCGACCCAGACATAGAGCTTCCCCACTAGTGTTGCCCAAAGTTACTATGCAACTTACCCAAACTAATGGGTTGTGCAACCTAAATGCTTTGTAACTGAAAACATCCCTCTAGATGAAGATGTCCATTAAAAACAAAAAATTAGAAAGAAATAAAATTGAGTGGTGTGGTTTTGCTAGAATGTTTTAAAAGTAATTGCTAGAATGTAATATGATATGGCATCCCCTAATAATCACCATCATCATTGTAGTGGAAGCAGTAATGGTAAAACTAATAAAGTATAGGATAGGAATAACTTAACTTTGCAGTCAAAGCACTGAATACATATTCGTCTGCGCTTCTTACTATATACATGGCCTTAGGTAACTTGAGATTTGATTAAAAACGAAAACATATTGAGAAATAAAATTGAGTAAGTGGCTTTGTTAGAATGATTTTTAAATAATTGGTAAAATATATTACAACATGTTACATCTTAATAATAATAGTAATAGTAGTAGCAGTAGTAGTAGTAGTGGTAGTAATAGGAGTAATGGTAATAATAACAAAGTACATAACAGAAGAATCAGGTATTAACGTAGTGTAGTCACTATGCCTGAATTTGGGTTCACCTTTGTTTCCTTCTGTACACGTGACCTTGGGTAAGTTATTTAACCTCTTTCAGCTTCCATTGCTGTAACTGGTGGATGGTTCTTAGGACTCCTGGGGACTTTTATGAGCAAGAATGATCTCTCAGAAGCAGGTGTTTTACTTTCTGAGGTCTTAGAATATCCTAGAAGGTCATTAATTTTCTGCTGTATTTTATTTTTTAATACAGTTTTATTATGGGCCGGGTGCGGTGGCTCATGCCTGTAATTCCAGCCCTTTGGGAGGCTGGGCAGATTACCCGAGGTCCAGAGTTCAAGACCAGCCTGGCCAACATGGTGAAACTCAGTCTCTACTAAAAATACAAAACTTAGCCAGGCATGGTGGTGCACACCTGTAATCCCAGCTACTTGGGAGGCTGAGGCAGGAGAATCACTTGAGCCCAGGAGGTGGAGGTTGCAGTAAGTCGAGATTGCGCCACTGTACTCCAACCCGGGTGACAAAGTGAGACTCTTTAAAAAAAAAAAAAAGAAAGAAAGAAAGAAAGAGTAAAAGAAACCCTGTTTTATTATGAAATTATGATTTTTCCAAGAGATTTTTGGAAAGTAAATTCCAGTACAGAAAAAAAAAAAAAAATCTCTTTAACTATGAAAGTCCTAAATGGCCTCTCTTCCCAACAGAAGGCTGTTCAATCTACATTGAAAATCTGTTTTGAGTGTGGCCACCTTCATCAATGGTCTGAGCCAGATCTCCTGAACACCTTGCTGCAGCTCCCACATCTGCTGCTTCACCTTGCACTTTTATGTTGCAGAGACAGTTTCTTTCCTTAAACTTCATGAATCACCCTCTGCTGGCTTCAGATTTTTCTTCTTCAGTTTCCTCACCTCTCTCAGCCTTCACAGAATTGAAGTGAGTTAGGGCCTTGCTCTGGATTGGGCTTTGATTTAAGGGACTGTTGTGGCCAGATTGATCTTCTATCCAGGCCACTCAGACTTTCTCCATATGAGCAATAAGACTGTTTCACTTTCTAATCCTTTGTGTGTTCACTGGGGTAGCACTTTTCATTTGGTTCAAGAACTTCTTCTTTACATTCACAACTTGGCCATCTATTTGGCACAAGAGGCCTAGCTTTGGGCCTATCTCAGCTTGTGCCATGTCTTCCTCACCAAGCTTAATCATTTCTAGCTTTTGATTTAGAATGAGGGACATAGGGCTCTTCCTTTCACATGAGCACTTAGAGGCCATTGTAGGGTTATTAAATGGCCTAATTTCAATATTGTTGTGTCTCAGGAATAGGGAGGCCCCAAAAGAGGGAGAGAGATGGGGGAATGGCCAGTGAGTGGAGCAGTGAGAACACGCACGGCATTCATTGATTAAGCTCATTGTCTTATATGGGTGAGGTTTGGGGTACTACAAAACAATTCCAGCAGTAACATCAAAGATCGCTTCTAAGAGATCATCATGACAGATATAATAATAATGAAAAAGTGGGAAATGTTGCAAGAATTACCAAAATGTGACACAGAGACCCAGGAGCACGTGCTGTTGGGAAAATGGCGCCAGTGTGCTCTACGCAGCGTTGCCACAAATCTTCAATTTGTTAAAAATTGACAAATCCGGCCGGGCGCGGTGGCTCAAGCCTGTAATCCCAGCACTTTGGGAGGCCGAGACGGGCGGATCACGAGGTCAGGAGATCGAGACCATCCTGGCTAACACGGTGAAACCCTGCCTCTACTAAAAAATACAAAAAACTAGCCGGGCAAGGTGGCGGGCGCCTGTAGTCCCAGCTACTCGGGAGGCTGAGAAAGGAGAATGGCGTAAACCCGGGAGGCGGAGCTTGCAGTGAGCTGAGATCTGGCCACTGCACTCCAGCCTGGGCGACAGAGCGAGACTCCGTCTCAAAAAAAAAAAAAAAATTGACAAATCCACAAATCTTCAGTTTGTAGAAAAATACAATACCTGTGAAGTGCGTTAAAGCAAAGTGCAATAGAATGAGGCATGCTTATATGTACCTATAGATATAGATTTGTATCATTTTTTCTGCATAACATTTTCTTGAATGGATCTACCATAATCTCATCATTCCCCTCATGTTAAACATGTGGCAGTTTTTAATGTTTTGCTATTATAAATAATGGTGTGCTATCTCTGTATCTGTATAAATTGCCTAGGTGTCATATTATTTCTTTAGAATAAATTCCTGGAGGTAAAATTACTGAGGCAAGTGGCCCAAATAGATTGAAAGGATTTTATTCCAAAATATCAATTATATTTCAGAAATCCTGGTCAAATGTATATCCCTAAAAAAAGTATACCCCTAATGTCCATGTTTGACGATACATCTAAGTGTACCTTCACCAGCATTAGGACTACAGGCACATACTTTTTAGTATTTTATAACTTGGCCAATTAAAAAATTCTAATGAGTTTTCATAGTTATCATTTATAGCTATATAATATCCCATAATAAGAATATTTTGCCATTACCTTATTATTTGACCTTTACTTTCTTTTCCCAATATGTTGCATTACCTAGAATAGCAATTATTAGAAACAACTATTATTTTTACAGATTATCTTCCTAGCTTTTAGCTTTTTTTTTCCTTTGAATTATTTTTCTATTAGGCAAATTATTAGAATTAAGTCATAAGATGTAGATATTTTCAGTATATAGGATTTTAAGAGACTCCTTCATAATGTGTTGAACATCATTCACTGGTTACCAAACAGAGATAGATCATCTTTCTTGAGGTGTGGCTAAATGGGTGTGTGTGTGTGTGTGTGTGTAAGAGAGAGACAGAGAGAGGATGGAACTTGGCTTCTAATGTTGCTTTCAGCTCAGATTCTGTAACTCACTATATTGTCCCAGTATCTAAATCAGTCTTGCTGATGAGGGTTTAAAGCAGAGAATTTCTAGCCTGGAGAGGATCAGCTACTTTAAAAAATACCCGTGCTGAGCTGCTTATCCTGATGTGACTTTGACCAACTCACATTATCTCCTTGGGTTTCATGGAAAGCCATAGATACAAGTAAAAAATAAATTATGTGAACAACATGAACTGCTCAGCTGAACATCTCTGGGTAAAAAGTGAAAATGTCTTCACCCTTAGATAATCATTAAGTTCTGATTTGCCTTACATGCAAATTCCTCGCATCACACAGATCTTAAGCAGATGACCCCGGCCAGCACCCCTCACCTACATCCCCACCCCAGGGCTTTTCAAAGGGGGTCACCTGGCCTTACCCTCAGGAAGTTGGGAGGTGAGAGGTTTGTTTGCTCCTGTTGATTTAGCTGCATTTCATGTGGTCTTCATCCGGAGATGAGTTGGAAAGCTGCCATCCCTGAAAGCAAACTGGAGATGCTGGGAGACTATGGGAGGTTCTGTTTGTCTCCAGGAAAATTTAGCTCTTGCAGCGATATATCAAGTCTATGAAAACTATTTTTAAATGTTAAAAGTCATTTTAAAATTATTAAAACTCCTGCCTACCTGGCATGTACATTCTAGTGTCTTACAGAATAAGAATGGTTCAAAATACCCCCAGTCTAAGCCTTCTAGGGCACAATACTGGAGGTTTTTGTCATCAGCGTGGTGTGTGACACAGCTGTCTTCTACCCTCCTAACCTGGTTGCACTGTTTGTTCTCACTGCTAGGACAGACTTTCAGAATGGAGTGATAATATCTGCATTTTAGTTTATTTCTGGGAAAAACACATTGTGGTTTCATACCGAGTTCCAAAAAAGTCGACAACAGAGTTGCTGTCTTGAACACATTTTCTTCCTTTGTGTCTCCGCAAATCTGGCATAACTCCAGCCTATTTGGTGGTGAAAATTTATTTTTAATTTTAATAACCCAGCCTCAGGTGTGAAGGTGAAAAATCTACCCATAGGTATATAGTAAGAGAGAGGAGATTTTGTTGTTTAATTCAGCTAAAATGCACACCCCCTAGAACTTTATTCATAACCATCTTAAAAACCATGTTAGGCTGGGCGCGGTGGCTCATACCTGTAATCACAGCACTTTGGGAGGCCGAGGTAGGCGGATCACCCGAGGCCAGGAGTTCAAGATCAGCCTGGCCAACATGGCAAAACCCTGTCTCTACTAAACAAACAAACAAAAAATACAAAAATTAGCCAGGTGTGGTGGTGCATGCTTGTAATCCCAGCTACTTGGGAGGCTGAGGCAGGAGAATCACTTGAACCCGGAAGGCGGAGGTTGCAGTAAGCTGAGATCGTTCCACTGCACTCCAGCCTGGGTGGCAGAGGAAGACGCCATCTCAAGAAAAAAAAAAAAAAAGTGTTAAAAGTAATATGCTAACTATGATACAAATTGATAGCAATGTTGTCTTTAGATTCAAAATAAAATTGGATTCAATAAATTGAATTTAATATCTAACGGTGGGGATACCATGCATATTATTCTTCGGTGAGGCATAAACATGACTGATGTCTATCATGATATAGGAAAATAGAAAGAAACAATGAAAAGTCAATTTCAATTTCTGGTTCAACTGAATGAAAGATCCTTATGTCAATTTGAGAAGCAGGTCATCCCATAGGACCGAGTTTAATTAAAGCGTTTCTGCTGTGACTTAGTGATACTGCATCTGGCACTATTTTCCAGGAAAATACAATCACAGGCCCATGAATGAGCAGGTGAGGATTTTCATCCCAGTGTGCTATGAAGTGGGACTTGGAGGCAGCCTAGGAGTCGGTCTACCAGAGAACAGAGAAATGAATTGTGGTGGCCTCACATGATAGAATCCTCTGCAGCCGCTGGAAGCTCTGGACCATAGGCACATAGCAGCCTAAGTAAATCTTGGAAATATACTACTGAGTGAAAAAACTAAGAAGCAGCATGAGCACTAATGTAAATGCAAACACCTGAACTTATAATAACACTTCACATTTCACAAGAGCGCATACACGGGCTCATATGGTTGCCTTGGGGAAATAGCCATAGGAGAATGAGAGAGGGGGATGGGAATAAAAGGGATTAAAGAGTGAAATGAGGCTGGATGTGGTGGCTCATGACTGTAACCCCAGCACTTTGGGAGGCTGAGGCAGGTGGATTGCTTGAGGTTAGGAGTTCGAGACCAGCCTGGCCAACATGGTGAAACCCTGTCCTTACTGAAAACACAAAAATTAGCCAGGCACGATGGCAGGTGGCTGTAATCCCAGCTACTCAGTAGGCTGAGGCAGGAGAATCCCTTGAACCCAGGAGGCAAAGATTGCAGTGAGCTGAGATCACGCCACTGCACTGGTCTCAGCCTAGGCAAAAGAGCAAGATTACATCTCAAAAAAAAAAAAAAAAAAAAAAAAAAAAGGTAAAATGAGGGGACCTTGCAGAGGCCAGTGGTGACAGAGTGACATGAACTAAGAGGAATGACAAACTAGACTCTGCACAGACATCAGAAAGCTGGGGTTAGATGAATAAAACTTCATGTGAAGAAGAGCTGGGCCTACATTGGCTGTATGTCATATATTTTTCCAGAATAGATGAAAATAACTTCCTGAAGAGTAAATTAGCCACTTCTAACCGATTCAGTGATTCTAAGAATGGACTTGATAAATGAATTTAGGTGTTAAAGTGTGCTCTTAGTACGTAAGATACGGAAGTTATCCTTCTACCAATACTTTTGTTTGTTACTGAAGATTTTAAATTTAAGGAATTTGATGGATTAAATATTATCTTTCTCTAGAGTGGGTACTAAGACTCTCTGAGACACTCTTAGCTCATTTTTTTTAATAGACTATATTTTAGAGCAGTTTTAGGTTCACAGCAAAACCGAGCAGAAAGTGCAGAGTTCTCATATATCCCCTGCTCCCCAGTGCACAGCTACCCCCATTATCAACACCCCCCACCAGTCTGGTACATTTGTTACAGCTGATGAGCCTGCACTGACACATCAGTATCATCCAGAGTCCAGAGTTTGCATTGGAGTTCACTCTTGGTGTTGTACATTCTGTGGGTTTGGACAAATGTATAATGACATGTACCCACCATTATAATTCCGAGTAGTTCTGCTGCCCTAAAAATCCTCTGTGCTCTGCTTATTCATCCCTCCCTCCCCACAAACCCCTGGCAGCCACCGATCTTTTTACTGCCTCCATAAGTTTACCTTTTCCAGATGTCATATAGTTGGAATCATTCAGTATGTAGTCTTTTCAGATTGGCTTTTTTTCACTCAGTAGTATGCAAATAAATATCCTCCATGTCTTGTCGTCTTTTTTTGAGACTGAGTCTCACTCTGTTACCCACGCTAGAGTGCAGGGATACAAATACGGCTCACTGCAGCCTCAACCTCCTAGGCTCAAGGGATCCTCCTGTCTCAGCCTCCTGAGTAGCTGGGACTACAAGCATGTGCCACCACACCTGGCTGATTTTTTAATTTTTTGTAGAGATGGGGGTCTTGCTATGTTGCCTAGGCTGGTCTCGAACTCCTGCAGTTAAGGCATCTTCCCACCTCGGCTTCCCAAAGTGCTGGGATTATAGGTGTGAGCCACTGAGCCTGGCTCTCTGTGTCTTTTCATGGCTTGATAATTTAATTATTCTCTATACTTTATATATTATTTATAACAATACAAACTTAGGAAAAAACCACTTGCTCAACCAATGATAAAAGAGAGAAATTTGCTTGTTTTTAAATGACCATTTGGTTTCCTCCTTGATAGAAAGGAACATGTCATGAAAGAAATATGATAATTGCATCTTGGTTCTGTCTGTGTTAGTAGGAAAGAGAAATGTGCTTCTACGTGCACTGAAATTGCACATAGAAGTGCAATTTCACATCAGTTGCATTCAGGATGGGAAACTGAAACTCCACATTTGCAGCCTGTGGAATGGGATTGCCATCTGCACTAGGGCTCCTTGACCAATGGCTCTTGATCCGTCTGGCCATGAGATTGATTATGGTTTGGAATCCATTTTGTTTTAACTGTAGTCTTTGTTTTTATCACAGTTTGAACAACACATATGCAAATACACCATGTAGCAAGTCTGCTTTGTAGCAGTTGAGCACGTAATGGAAGCCAAGTGTTAGATCTTATGTGCAGTTCCCTTTTTCCATGGGTTTTAGCAGCCCTTAGGAACTGCTCTGCACATTTTAAAGGGTGCCTGTTCCTCAAGGAAACGGAGTGTGTGATGAACAACCTGGGCTTCTATTGGAGCTTTCTGGATCCCAGCGGGCAGCAGCGTGGTTGCCATGCATGCTTGAGTTTTACACTCACATGGACCCTGGAGCCCAGTACACCCAGCCAGCCCCTCAGACACTTGGCATGGCACTCTCTGCTGCCATTCTGAGTCAGGCAGGGGTGGAATTGGCTATGGGTTGTGGGCAGGGGAGGGAAGTGAGCTCAGGGATCCCCAGAGCACGGCCAGGACAAAGCGCTGGGGTATGTGTATATGTGTGCATGTGCAGTGTGTTAGAGGGATTTACTGGAAGGGGGCTTCTGGCTGCCCCAGGACTTGGCTAAGAGTCCTGAATTCCCCACCTCTGCCACCCCCAGCTCTCACATAGGTTAGCTCCGTTTGGATGGGAACAGCACCTTTGTGCCGTGCACATGATGTGCCTGGGACCTGGCCTGGCATCACTCACCTCTAGCTGCATCTCCCGGGCAGGGTCTCCACCTCCTGCTCATCCTAGGGGTGCAGCCTGGAGCTGTTAGAGGCTGTGTTAGTGTTTGGTCAAGTCTTTAAATGTGAGGGGAAGAGAGTGGATGAAATCATTTATGCTGAGAGTCTGTAGTTTTTATAAGCCAAGGTTAAGGTCTAGTCGAGAAGAGGGCTCCAAAAAAGCCTGGCTAGAGTTTGGTCAAGGAGGGTGTGTGTGTGTGTGTGTGTATGTGTGTCCATCCAGGGAGGAAGAGGCAACTTGACTTGGAAGACTAATCCCAGTAAACCAAAATCCAGCCGGGAGTTGGGGGCCGGGGAAGACGAGGGGAAGCAAGGGCAGGACCAGGTTTATGGGGCCTTAAATGTAGACATTTAAGGGGAGGCTGCCTTTAGAAAAGAAAAGGATACAAAATTAGAAATACAGTATTAAACTGAGGGCCTCGGAGGGGCCCATTCAAATAAGGGAGGCTTAAGTTTAAGCTTCTCTTGGTTCACAGCAGGTCTTCCTCTGGGGAAGGGTATGTACATTCCAGGCCATGTGAACAGCAAAAATGAAGGCCAGGAGGTTAGAGTGTTTAGGGAATGGGAATCATTTTGAACCCTGTTTGTATGAAGGATATGCAAGAGGTAAAGCTAGAGAAATGTCTGGAGATCCAATTACAGAGCTCTTTTGGCTCACCTTGAGTAAAAATCCTGTTCTGTCAGCTGTGCAGAGCCACAGAAGGATTTTGGAAGGGGGTGATTTGATTGCTTATTTATGTATTAGACAGATCACTCTCGAAGAAGTGAGGAGGAGGGACTGGAGCCAGGTAAGGCTGGAAGTAGATGCCAGGCAGAGGGTGTTTACAAGGCACTCCTACCACATGGCAAGGAAGATCCCCTATAGATGACTTCAGAATGGATACTGGGGTTCAGACAGAGCAATTTCTTCATCAGAAACATCTAGATTAACATTTCTCCAAGTTAAAAAATATGCTTCGGTATATTTTTGTAGAAATGAGGTCTCCCATAGACTGAATATTTGTGTCCCCCTAAAATTCATGTTGAATCCTAGTGCCCAAGGTGATGGTATTTGGAGGTGAGGCCTTTAGGAGGTGATTAGGTCATAAGGGTGGAGCCCTCACAATTGGGATTAGTGCCGTTGTAGAAGGGGCTCCAGAGAACTCCTTTGCCCTCTTTCCACCACATGAGGATGCAATGAGAGGACGGCTGTCCATGAATCAAGAAGTGGACCCTCCCCAGAAACCACCCATGCTGGCACCCTGATCTCAGACTTCCAGCCTCCAGAACCATGAGAAATAAATGTCTGTTGTTTAAAAGCTACCCAGTCTATGATAATTTGTTACAGCAGTCCAAAACGACTAAGACAAGGCTCAAGCTATCCTAAGACTTGTTTTTGATTAATTTTTTGTTTTGCTTTGTTTTATTTTAGAGACAATGTCTTGCTGTGTCACCCAGGCTAGAGTGCAGTGGCTATTCACAGGCATGATCACTGGGCATTACACCCTCAAAGCAATTAATCACTGGGCCCAAGCCGTCCTCCCTCCTCAGATTCCACAGTAGCTGGGACTACAGATGTGCACCACCAGGTCCAGCTGATTAATCTTACATGCTGTAAAATTTAATTGTTAATAAAAAATTGTATATTTGTTTTGTTTGCGTTAGGTGTCATGCATATGAAAATATATATATAAATTTATTTTTTTTTTTTTGAGATGGAATTTTGCTCTTGTTGCCTAGGCTGGAGTGCAATGGTGCGATCCTGGCTGACCGCAACCTCTGCCTCCTGGGTTCAAGCAATTCTCCTGTCTCAGCCTCCCAAGTAGCTGGGATTACAATCATGTGCCACCATGCCAGCTAATTTTGTAATTTTGGTAGAGACGGGGTTTCTCCATGTTGGTCAGGCTGGTTTCGAACTCCCGACCTCAGGTGATCTGCCCACCTCAGACTCCCAAAGTGCTTGGATTACAGGCGTGAGCCACCGCACCCAGCCAGGAATAGAGTCTCGCTCTGTTGCCCAGGCTGGAGTGCAGTGGCCGGATCTCGGCTCACTGCAAGTTCCGCCTCCCGGGTTTACGCCATTCTCCTGCCTCAGCCTCCCGAGTAGCTGGGACTACAGGCGCCCGCCACCTCGTCCGGCTAGTTTTTTGTATTTTTTAGTAGAGATAGGGTTTCACCGTGGTCTCGATCTCCTGACCTCATGATCCTCCCGTCTCAGCCTCCCAAAGTGCTGGGATTACAGGCTTGAGCCACCGTGCCCGGCCAGGAATAGATTTTTAAACGATGATTTTTATTTAATGTAATTTATTTATTTATTTGAGACAGAGTGTCATTCTGTCTCCTAGGCTGGAGTGCAGTGGCCCAATCTTGGCTCGTTGTAAACTCTGCCTCCAAGGTTCAAGCAATTCTCCTGCCCCACCCCGGCAAGTAGCTGGGATTACAGGGACCGACCACCACACCTGGCTAATTTTTTGTATTTTTCGTAGAAACAAGGTTTCACCATGTTGACCAGGCTGGTCTCAAACTCCTGACCTCAGGTGATCTGCCTGCCTCGGCCTCCCAAAGTGCTGGGATTACAGGCATGAGCCACCATGCTGGGCCACTAAATGATGATTTTTAAAGTCAGATAATTATGCCACACCTTAATATTTAATACTTTATTTCTACATATGACATTTTGATACAGGCATGCCCCATATCATATGGACTCTGTGTTACATAAACTGTAGCTATATTGAGGACAGTGTCCACTGCTAAAGGCAAAGTTTTAAAATGAAAAGTCCATCTACCATTAGGTAAGTTCTGTTGCTTTAAGTTAGGAAATTTTTAGATTGCTGGAAGTTGATGCCTGCTTTCCCTCTCAGATTTTCTTTTTTCTTTTTTTCTTTTTGAGGCAAGGTCTCACTCTGTCCCCCAGGCTGGAGTGCAATGTCAAGATCATAGCTCACTGCAGCCTCAGCCTCCTGGGCTCAAATGATCTTCTCACCTCAGCCTCCCACGTAGCTGGGACCACAGGCATGCGCCACCAGTCCCAAATAATTTTTTCGTATTTTTTGTAGAGATGGGGTTTCGCTGTGTTGCCTGGGCTGGTCTCAAATTCCTGGGCTCAAACAATCCTCCCGTCTTGGCCTCCCAAAGTGCTGGAATTACGGGTGTGAGCCACCACATCCAGCCCAGATTACCTTTTTTAACTTATTGACAGGTAAAGATCTGGTCTGCTGTAATCAAAACATTTTCTGTTGAGAATAAATCTGAGAGGTAGCATCCTGGAAGTAGAACCATCAAACTATAGAGCCATTTTCTTTACAGTCTCAAGGAAAAGAGTGGTTGTATTGATTCATTCTATCCTTTCTCTTGTGTACATGAAAGAAAAACAATTGACAAAATGCCTACATTTTAATGTGAGATGTCAGACTGCACATACTTTTCACTTTAAGGTAGTCTAAGAATCTATGGGGTTCCCCAGACAGGAGGACATCTCAGATACCAACTGGTGCCCTGATCCTTCACTTATTAAAGCAGAAAAAAAAAAAAAAGAAAACCCTACCACAAGGTTTAATGTATGATACAAGAGCCAAGCTGCTCAGGTTGAAAGAACAGTGGGCCTCATGCTCACTTCGATTCCATGAAGCGACTGAAATGGCTCCGTGAACTTTTGCGGCTCAGCTTGAAACTGCTAATTTGGTCCAATTCTTCTTTTTCCACATAGAAAATTGGTGCCCAGTGAGATAAAGTGACTTATTTCTGTTCACATAGGCCAGAAATAAATCTTAATTTCCCTTTTTAAAAAAAGATAGTACTCTCACTGCTATGTCACACACTGTTATATTTTTTAAATGTTTGCAGATGTTAAATCAAAGCATGCACCTTAATGAATCTTTTCATCTCTTGGGAAATAAACCATCACATATTGTGGAAACTCTTCCTTTGAATTTCTAAAAACATGGAACACATACTCATATTGTCTATCCACAAAATGCACCAGGCATTATGTAGACACTTTTTTTTTTTTTTTTTTCCAGATAAGGTCTCACTTTGTTGCCCAGGCTGGAGTGCAGTGGCGTGAACATAGCTCACTGCAGCCTTGAACTCCCTAGCTCAAGTGATCTGCCTACCTCAGCCTCCTGAGTAGCTGGGACTATCAGTGTGCTCCACCATGTCTGGCTAATTATTTTATTTTTATTTTTGTAGAGACAGGGACTCACTATGTTGCTCAGGCTCAGACACTTTTATGTATGTGATCATTTAACACTTAGGAACGGCCGGGCGCGGTGGCTCAAGCCTGTAATCCCAGCACTTTGGGAGGCCGAGGCGGGTGGATCACGAGGTCAGGAGATCGAGACTATCCTGGCTAACATGGTGAAACCCCGTCTCTACTAAAAATACAAAAAACTAGCCGGGCGTGGTGGCGGGCGCCTGTAGTCTCAGCTACTTGGGAGGCTGAGGCGGGAGAATGGCGTGAACCCGGGAGGCGGAGCTTGCAGTGAGCCGAGATCACGCCACTGCACTCCAGCCTGGGAGACACAGCGAGACTCCATCTCAAAAAAAAAAAAAAAAAAAAAAAAAACACTTAGGAACAAGAAATCCATCCCATTGTACTGATTGAACATCTGAGATTCAGAAATTATCTGCTGTTTTGGAGGACTACAAGATGAACCAGGCAACCTCTTCAGTTTCTGTTGTCAGGGAAGTTTACTTAGATTTTCTGAAAGAGCAATTGAGCAGTTTTGAGTCATTTGCCTCTTCGAGAGATTGTTCCTATTTCAGAGGTCTTTTGTTTTTCTTTTTTGTATTTTGACTAGAGTTTGTCTAATCTAAATACATGTTTTCTCACAGAGGGCAGAAATTGCTTCATAAGGAGTCATTTTGTCCTTTCTTCTGATAAACCTGCCCTCCCCTCCTCTGCAAGGGTTCACAGTAATGTGCAACGTCCACTCTCCGCGCTAAGTGACAATGACTGTAATTTGAGAGAGCAGTGACCAAACCACTGGCTCCTTCAGAGACTGGTTATTTCAACCATCTGGAGAAAAGTGGAGGCTCCTAATACCGAGTGAGGACCTTAAGTCGTCTAGGGCAAAGACTCATTTGTTCGTTCATTCATTAATTCACCCATGCACTCGCTGGACAAACTTGCATAGGGTACTACGCCCCAGGGGGATGAGGAAGGATAAACTACGGAGGGGCCCATTCACAACAGCTGCACATCAGGGCAGAACAGAAGTGCGCTAAGAGCACCAGCTCCAGGTCACCCAAGGATGACCAGGAAGGCTCCAGGCAGATCAAGCGTTCAAGCTGGGTTTGGAGGAATATCCTTGATTCTGGAGGTGGAGCTGGGAAGCAGCCATCCCAGACAAGAAAATGGCAGCATAGAAGCTGAAGACACCAGGATGAGGAGTGGGCTAGTCAGAGTCCTTACTCCTGCATCTGCTGGGGGACAGATGGACTCCTACAGAGAGCTGAATGCTGGGCTGAGAAGTTTTAGTCCTTAGGAACTACTGACTGTTGCCAGCAGGAGGTGACAGCTCCTACCCTGGCAGCTGCCCATAGGAAGTGAAGAGCTGGGGAGGAAGATCCTCAAGGCAGTGAGGACAGAATGCAATACCCCTAGGGGAAGGCAGTGAAGGCCAGACCTAGGGCACCGGCGGGGAGAATGGGTGGGACAGGAGAGCCGTGGAAGACAGGATGAAGCCAGAAGGAGAGCCGGAGAAGGACCCGAGGTGGGTGAAGATGGTGGGAGTGTCAAGGGGATTCTCACCTTTTTATTTTTAACTTTAAAAAAAATTTTAATAGAGACAAGGTCTCGCCATCTTGCCTAGGCTGGTCTTGAATTTGTGGGCTAAAGTGATCCTCCTGTCTCAGTCTCTCAAAGTGCTGGGATTACAGGCATGAGCCACCACGCCCGACCGATCCTCACATTTTTTTTTTGATACAGAGTCTTGCTCTGTCCCCCAGGCTGGAGTGCAGTGGCATGATCTTGGTTCACTGCAACCTCCGCCTCCCAGGTTCAAGAGATTCTCCTGCCTCAGCCTCCCAAGTAGCTGGGATTACAGGTGTGCACCCCCACACCTGGCTAATTTGTGTACTTTTAGTAGAGACAGGGTTTCACCATGTTGACCAGGCTGATCTGGAACTCCTGACCTTGAGTGATCTGCCCACCTCTGCCTCCCAAAATGCTGGGATTACAGGCATGAGCCACCGTACCTGACTGATTCTCACATTCTGAAATGACAGTTAAGCCCGGGACTCAAGCAGGGAGAGAAGCCAATGACCTGGTTTTGGTGAGAAGGTTATGCATTTGTTTCTGAACATGTTGACGATGAGACTAAGTCTTATAGTTTCTTGTGCACCTCCCTTGGTGCCTAGAAGAAAGGTTAAAACAGGACAAATTCCAGAAGGACTATCTTGAGAGAGGAGTCACCTGGGCTCAGAAGGCCCAGGGGCCCTTGGGAGCCACATGCAAGGGCAGCAGTGGCTTGCCTCACTTGGTTCTCCCGCTCTTTCTTCTTTCCCTTGTAAAAGTAACTGAAGCTTAAAGGTGAAAATGACTTAAATAATAGAAACCATGTTAGCTCTACTCCCCTTCCCCATTAGCCACAAATTGGTGGCGATCACTGTTTTGTGCACCGAGCCTGGGTCTCACGCTTGCAAGTCCTTGAGCTCATCTGGAGTCAGCTTCATCAGTTTGTCCACACAGAGCAGGATGAGGGTGAGGAACCAGAGGCTCCAGCCAACAGCCGCCGCGATCCAGCCGTACTCGTCCACTCCTGCGCGGCAGCACCGGGCTGCTTGTGGGCAGAAGTCCACGTCTGGTGGGGAAGGGAGAGTAAGGACGACGGCATGCACCACCAGTCCCACCCAGGCTTCTCTACCATTAATATTAACAGAACAATCACAGTGCGGTAGCTGACACTGATGTGGGTCTACTACATGCCATGCACTGTGATGTGTGCTTTTACACATTAGCTTATGCCTTCCTCACAAAGTGACAGGTGCAATTTTTATTCCCATTTTACATGAAGAAACTGAGGCTGTAACTTGCCCAAGGTCACAAGATGGAAGAAGGAGAACTCAAACCAAGTCTGCAGGACTCTGAAGCCGTACTCTTAACCTCTATGTATTATTCCCTAATACCCTTCCTTTTTTTTTCTTTTTGAGACAGAGTCTCACTCTGTCGCCCAGGCTGGAGTGCAGTGGCATGATCTCGGCTCACTGCAACCTCCACCTTCTGGGTTCAAGCAATTCTCCTGCCTCAGCCTCCCAAGTAGCTGGGATTACAGGTGTGTGCCACCACATCTGGCTAATGTTTTGTGTTTTTAGTAGAGAAGGGGTTTCGCCCTGTTGGCCAGGCTGGTCTCGAACTCCTGGTCTCAAGTGATCCACCTGCCTCGGCCTCCCAAAGTGCTGGGATTACAGGCATTATCCCCCACGCCCAGCCTACCCTTCCTTTTAAGTGCCCAAGTTAATGCATTTGGTCATTCAATGAGGGCAGGATAAAGGGAACCAGACAAAATAAAGGAAAACGTTCTTCTTTTCTTTTTGAGAAGGAGTCTCACTGTGTTGTCCCGGCTGGAGTGCAGTGGTGCAATCTCAGCTCACTGCAACCTCTGCCTCCCAGGTTCAAGCAATTCTTCTGTCTCAGCCTCCCTAGTAGCTAGCACTACAGGTGCATGCCACCACCTGTATTTTTTTGTATTTTTAGTAGAGACCTGATAATTTTTTTGTATTTTTAGTAGAGACGGGGTTTCACCATGTTGGTCAGGCTAGTCTCAAACTCCCGACCTCGGGCGATCTGCCCACCTCGGCTTCCCAAAGTGCTGGGATTATAGGCATGAGCCACTGTGCCCAGCTGCAAAACTTTCTATTAGCTAGACATGCATAATAGTGGTTGCCTTGTGGCTAGAAGTATGCAAGAAGAGGAAGAACGTGCATAGAAGAAGAAGAAATATGTATGTCAAGGATAGCAAAACCAAGCTCTTGCATTGGCTGGAAGTTGGACTAGATGATTTTTTATGGCCTTTCCACCTCCAAACTTCTTCAAGTATTTGAACCTAGGGCATTGTTAGCTGCTGACCTGGGATGGGTCATTAAAGCGATCTGTGTCAAAGATTATGCACCTAGATGGGGATCAGAGCCAAGAAAGCCTTTTAGACCTGCTCTGCAAATAGTTCTGGGACAAACCACACTGGTGCACAGGAAGGCCAGGAAGGCCCTTGGCCACTTGACACCAACCAACGGGAAGTGGGGAGGCCTTTGTTTCCCTCCCAGGCCGAGGGCCGGTTCTGGGGTTACAGCAGTTGGCAGGAGAAGCTTACTGAGGCACAGCTCCAGGGTCCCAGGGTCTGGGTGGTGAGCGGTCAAGGTTGAGCTGTTGCTGCTGCTTGCTTCTGGAAGAAAAGATGGGAGATAGTCTCAGGCACCAGCAAAAGCCATTCCCAGGCACAGATTTTGAAATCTTCTTTGTAAATCAGTAGTGAGTATTATAAAAGTATTATAGAAGCTCCAGCATGGGCATATTGAGGCTTTCTGCAACCAGCTAACTCCCTGTTATGGACCGAATTATGTTCCCCTCTCCCCAGTTTCATATGTTGAAGTCCTAACCCACAGTGTGATTGTATTTGAAGATGGGGCCTTCAAAGACGCAGTTAAGCTTAAATGAAGTCCTGTGGGTGGGCCCTAATCCAATATGGCAGGGTCCTTAGAAGATGAGGAAGAGGCCGGGTGCAGTGATTCATACCTGTAATCCTAACACTTTGGGAGGCCGAGGTGGGCAGATCACCTGAGGTCAGGAGTTCAAGACCAGCCTGGCCAACATGGTGAAACCCCATCTCTACTAAAGATACAAAAATTAGCTGGGCGTGGTGGTGCATGCCTGTAATCCCAGCTACTTGGGAGGCTGAGGCAGCAGAATCGCTTGAACCCGGGAGGCGGAGGTTGCAGTGAGCTGAGATCGCACCATTGCACTCCAGCCTGGGTGACAAGAGCGAAACTCCGTCTAAAAAAAAAAAAGAAGAAGAAGAAACATCAGCAGCATACATGCACAGAGAAAAGTCCACGTGAGGACCCAGTAGAAGGCATCTATCTGCAACCCAAGTAGGGAGGCCTCAGGAGAAATCAAGCCATCAACACCTTGATCTTGGACTTCCAGCCTCCAGAATGATGGCTGTCAAAGAAAATTAAACATCATACAAGCAAGCCCAGAGATTGCCGGAATACGCAGCACATAGATTGATTCGTGAGCAAGGAGTGGAAAGATGAAAAGGACTTCAGCATGAATTCTTAAAGTCCTGTTGGCTTGGGGTGTGGGATTGGGTTAGGGATCTGAGGCATCCAGGTTCCTGTCCATAACTGACGATAAGAAGAGAGATGACCTCTAAGTTCATACTGTTCAATACGGCAGCCACTAGCCACTTGTGGTTGTTTAAATTTATTACAATTAAATTCAGTAAAAAACTCAGCTTCTTGGTTACATTAGACACATGCCGAGGGTTCCACTGCCACGTGTGAATAGTGGCTACCATATTGGAAGCACCATTCGGACATGGGACGTTTCCACCCTCAGTGTAAGTTCTATTATTAGACAGTGCTAATGCTGACCTAGGTAGATGGAAACCAAGAGATGGATTGGAAGAACCTTCCTAGAAATTATATTACTGTTCATTCTGCTTCTTTGGGAATGCAAAAAGGAAAAAAAAAAAAAAAAGGTGGTGGGTGTGGAAACTCTCAAGGCTCCCCTGACTATGGGTCAGCGTGTCCTTCAAAGGTGCGTGTTGTCACACAGCAGGACGAGTTAGGAAGAAACCTGCTGTTTAGCTAAAACCATGAAATTGCTGCTGAGACTAATTTTATGCCACCCAACCCCCAAGCCACTCCAATGTCCTGCTTAAAGTATAGTAATTGCCTCGATGCAATCTGCTACTGTAAATTATTTACAGCTAAATGGCTTAGAGCCTGGTCTTTATTTGTTTTGGAGAAACTGATTCCTCACTATTCTAATTTTCCTTATGACTCAAATAACTTCCTTGGCCTTGACTTTCATCTCACCTCTACACCTAGAATGGAAGTTGTCCTCTTCCAAAGTGAGTGGAAAAAAACCCTAGTTGGCTGAATGCTAGGGTTAGGTTCAAGCTTATGAAATTGCCATTGTTATAGGTCAAAATTGTTCGATATCAGTAATTTTCTGTGGTTCAAATGGAATAGCCCCGGTGAAAATTCCTAAGAATTTAAACATCACCCTCCTCCCTTATAAGCAGAGCCAGAAGCGAGGGAGGGACTGGCCCACTTGGGGCTATTCCACAGGAAAAGCTGCTGGGAAGACCCAACAATTCAGTGCAGTTAAACTTGTCTTCTGATTTTCAGCTCCCATCACAAGCAAGACACTGTCAGGGTGAGTTGAAAGAAACTCAGCACTCTAATTTGGGGAGGGGTGAAGCTGGAAAATAAAATGAATGTGCTTACCATAATTGCTGACATTCACTGTGTGCGTTCTATGGGCTATTTCTTTTGTTGTTGTTATTGTTTTTTTGTTTTTATTTTTTTTTTTGAGATGAAGTCTTGCTCTTTCGCCCAGGCTGGAGTGCAGTGGCCCGATCTCAGCTCAATGCAAGCTCCGCCTCCCGGGTTCACGCCATTATCCTGCCTCAGCCTCCTGAGTAGCTGGGGCTACAGGCGCCCGCCACCACACCTGGCTAATTTTCTATGGGCTATTTCTAAGTTCTTTACATGAAATTATATCAATGCCTCTTGACAAGCACTATGATGGTCCCCGTGAGATAAAGGAGGAAACTGGGCATAGAGAGGGAAAGTAATTTGCTTGAGGTCGCATAGCTAGTGAGTCATGGAAGATGGAGTTGGGTTCAGGCTCAGCGGCTCAAGAGCGCACGTCTTGAACCTCAACACCAACACCCCTGGCAGTGGCTGCAGAAGAGAGTCTGAGGATGAGAGGGGCAGATACAGGACTTTGGGGTGCAGGGTTGGTTTTGGGAGCGGGAGAGTGTTGCAGGGCATAGAAAATGTGGTGGTGTTCTGAGGTGGCTGAGAACAAGATCAAAGCCAGGAGCATGAGATGGTAACCAAGGTCCCTCTGTCATGAGTTGCAGACCCCGGCCTGGCAGGGCAAGGCAGCGGGTGTAGATCAGCCTTCCAGCCTCTGTAGGAAAATAGGGAGATAACCCACATTTCCAGTGCCCAGGGAGGCAGGAGGGTGGGAGACAGTGAATGGCAGCCCTCCTGGCAGTCAGGTTCTGTGAAAGTCGCAGAGAAAGTACAGGGGACAGAGAGGGACAGAGGACTTAGGAAAGGGAAGGTCAGACACAAATGTGCACAGAGAGGATTGCAAAGCACGAGAGCTCAGGGGGCTGAGAAGGAGCCTTCAGGACACAGCGGACCAAGAGATGTCATTTTGGTCCTCTGATGGGTGAGACTCCAGCAAACAACTTTTTCCTTTCTGTGTGGCAAAGGCCAAGAGAGGTGACTGCTCCTGCCCTAGATGAGGAATTGAGTACCTGATCTCTGTCTTAGGCCAACCTAAGACCACCCCCACCCCAGCCCCACCTCCCACCCCCTGCCTAATCCTTCAGATGAGAAAGTTCTGTTTCCTCCTTCCTTTGTGCAGGACCAACCCTGGCCAAAGAATCTTCCCCCTCCTCCTCCTCCTTTCCCTCCCACCTCTCTTTTCCCTCCTTCCCTCCCCCTTCCCAGCCTGGCCACGAATAAAGCTCATAACGCTACCTGCCGAGCAAGCCGAGTGGAGGGAGGCAAAGGCCAGGCCGAGGATCAAGGTGGCCCGGGTGGCAGTGGGGAGGCTCTGCATGCTGGAAGCTGTGCTGAGTGCTGGGTGCAGGTGAGCCGGTCTCGCAGAGTTGTGCTGAGTGCCTACTGCAGGTGAGCCGACTCCAGCCTGCAGGAGCTGGAAAGCAACTCTGCCAGACGTGAACTTACGCTGGGTGTTTGGGGGAAACACGACGGGGTGGAGCAAAGGAAACTTGGCCTGTCACACCTTCTCTCACCTCTCTAGAAGGGAAGCCAAACTGTTGGCTGAGGAAGGAAGGGAGGGGCACGCTATGCCCTTCTCCCCTGAGCACAAATTTTGTCCTTATTGAGAAAAAACGGGAGGATAAGAGAGATCTGTGTCATGTTGGTTCTTGGGACATAAGTTTGCTGCCTCTCCCATCTGCAGGTGTAGCATGGATGCTCAATTCCATTTGGTCCAATATTCACTGAGCACCTACTGTGTGCACTGATTGCACTATGCTGAAGTCGGGAGATACCTGCTCTCGAAGTGTGTTAATGACAAACACACATCCTTCAACCTCTGAGCAGTGTTCGGGGAATGGCTTGGGAAGGATAAAGCACTGTGGGTTTCAGCAGTGGAGGTCACATCTGCTGGTAGGATGCTTCAAGAAGAAAATGGCATTGGAGGTTGGGCATGAGGGCTCACCCTGTAATCCCAGCACTCTGGGAGGCGGAGGCAGGTGGATCACTTGAAGTCAGGAGTTCAAGACCAGCCTGGCCAACATGGTGAAACCCCATCTCTAACAAAAGTACAAAAATTAGCCAGGTGTGGTGGTGCATGCCTATAGTCCCAGCTACTCAGGAAGCTGAGGCAGGAAAATCGCTTGAACCTGGAAGACAAAGGTTGCAGTAAGCTGAGATCCTGCCCCTGCATTCCAGCCTGGGTGATAGAGGGAGACTCTGTCTCAAAAAAGAATGGAAAGGAAAGGAAAAGGAGGGGAGGGGAGGGGAGGGGAGGGGAGGGAAGGGAAGAGAGAAAGAAAATGGCATTTGGCTCGGGCCTTGAAGGATGGCTAGAATTTTGACAGGGGGAGAGGGGAAGATGGCACTGTAGGTAGAGGGACAGATGAGTAAAGATGCAGAGGTAAGGAGGTGTCAGAGGTGGGCTGTACCAGCAGCACCTGGAAGCCCAGGTGAGCCCACGCAGGTGAGGTGGGGAGGCTAGCGGAGAGCTGTGGACTGAGCTTCCGCGTGCCTGGTGGAGGAGTTTGAAACAAAGTCAGGAAGCAAAGGGGAAGGTTCTGTAGAGATTTTGAGCTGAGGAGTCACTTGACTCGAGTTCTGCATTCAGTCTAAAACATTTTTTGAAAACCCACCATGTATAAAAAAGGTCTTGGCTGGGCGCGGTGGCTCAAGCCTGCAATCCCAGCACTTTGGGAGGCCAAGGCAGGCAGATCACGAGGTCAGGAGATCGAGACCATCCTGGCTAACACAGTGAAACCCCGTCTCTACTAAAAATACAAAATATTAGCCGGGCGTGGTGGCGGGCGCCTGTAGTCCCAGCTACTCGGGAGGCTGAGGCAGGAGAATGGCGTGAACCCGGGAGGCGGAGCTTGCAGTGAGCCGAGATCGCACCACTGCACTCCAGCCTAGGCGACAGAGCGAGGCTCTGTCTCAAAAAAAAAAAAAAAAGAGGTCTCATCCTAGGCATTGGAGACTGAGATGACTGAGACACGGTTCTTCCCCTTGAGAACACAGTTCAGCAGGGAACCAAACCTGGAAGAAAGAAATTTGATGCAACCTGGCAAGACTCAAATAGGGGTACCTTCCACCGTGATGGGAATAAAAAGGAGGACGCGATGCAATCTGCCTGAGAGGTGTAGGGGGAGGAATCACAAAGAAAGTGATATTTGGGCTGGGCGCTGAAGTTTGTATGTGCAGATTAGAATTGATGGGATTTTCAAGTCAAAGGAATAGCACCTATAAAGGCGAGGGAATCGTCTGTGTGCACACAGCCTGCCGTGTGTGGATGTGTTCCTGCACATGTGTGGGCCTGGTAAGGGTGAGGGGTGGACTCCAACTCTGTGGAAAGACGTGGAAGGCGTGAGTAAGCCCCAGGGAAGGATTTCCTAGTGGAGTGTAACAGCCCAGGGGAGGCATTTTTTTTTTTTTTTTTTCTAATTTGCTCAAAGATATAAAAGAGTGGTGGCCTGTGTTCCTGGATTGGGGAATGGGGTCAACATGCCCTAGGAAGGGTGATTTTCAGGCAGCGCACAGAAGTCCAGTTTAGGCATTACCACTAGTTGAACATTAAACAGTTGCATGCCAGGCCAGGCTCTTGGTGTGGGGACCTGGGGGTGAGAAAGACCACACAGCCCTTGTGCTCAAGGAACTCAAGGTTCACACAGAGAGGACACTGCTTAGTAGAACAAACGCTGTCCTCGATGTTTTCCTCACAAGTAAACCCTGCAGTGAGCTTCACAGGGCAGGACTGATTTATCCGATGGGTACTAGGGATAACAGCAATGCATGGAATCACCAAGATTTTCAAGGATCTCAAAAATGTTTGAGACCTGAGAAAATATTCCTGGATCCAAAATTCGAACAACAGACCAGGCATATTGGCACATG
Source organism: Papio anubis (assembly GCF_008728515.1). Classification (NCBI taxonomy): domain Eukaryota; kingdom Metazoa; phylum Chordata; class Mammalia; order Primates; family Cercopithecidae; genus Papio; species Papio anubis. Next base: position 19,869,282 of record NC_044979.1, read on the forward strand.
CCTGTCATCCCAGCACTTTGGGAGGCCGAGATGGGAGGATCACTTGAGCCAGGGAGTTCAAGACCAGCCTGCACCACATAGTAAGACCCTGCCTCTACAAAAAAAACCACAAAAAATTAGTTGGGTATGGTAGTGTGCACCTGTAGTCTCAGCTACTCAGGAGGCTGAGTGGGGAGGATCACTTGAGCCCAGGAGGTCAAGGCTGTGGTGAGCTGAGATGGCACCACTGCACTCCAGCCTGGGTGACACAGTGAGACTCTGTCCCCAAACAAACAAACAAAAATTTGAACAACCAAAAACTGGGCAAAATAAATAATTGTTTGAAAAGCAGAGTGATACAGTTCATTTGAAATGTTTAAACGGAAACGATTGAATGTGGGAGGCTGGGTGCATTTTAATGTTTTTGACGTGAGCAGAGCCCGTCCCTCCTGTGGAATCGGAACCTGGGGTATACAAACATGTAAGATGTCCTGCCTGGGGCTGTTGTTTTGGTGGATTGAACAGCATCCACAGCCTGAGCTGAGACCATCCTATCAAGTCACATCAGGGAAAGCTTTTCTGGGAGGCAGTGGATGTGGAGGAGGGGATCATGGGTTGGCCCTCCCTCCCTATTTTATCATTGTTATGTGATGTCAGACTGTTTTAGATGAGCTGTTTGTAGGACAAACGTTCTATCTACAGATGGAAGAACTTTGTTATTCCAAAATAGTATAGGCTAGGCCAGGCGTGATGGCTCATGCCTGTAATCCCAGCACTTTGGGAAGCTGAGGCAGGTGGATCATTTGAGTTCAGGAGTTCAAGACCAACCTGACCAACATGGTAAAATCCCGCCTCTACTAAAAAAATACAGAAATATTAGCCAGGCATGGTGGTGCATGCCTGTAATCCCAGCTACTTGGGAGACTGAGGTAGGAGAATCACTTGAACCGGGGAGATGGAGGTTGTAGTGAACCGTGATTGCGCCACTGCACTCCAGCCTTGGCAACAGAGCGAGACTCCGTCTCAAAAAAAAGAAAAAAAAAAAAAAAAAAGGGTGGGCTGGACTGGCCACTGATAACTGTTAACCCCAAAGAAAGGGCTGTGTGTGTGTGGCCACTTTTTACTTTACGAGTGTCACCAGTATTCGCTGTTTTTAGCAGGTCTGCAATTAATAACTCTATGTGGCCCGTTTCCTCACTCATACATTTTGCATCAGGTTTACTTTGGAGCGTGTACCAGGAAGTTGCCTTACTCAAAGCTAGACTCTCTCAAGACTTTTTTTTTTTTTTGGTTAAAATAGGTATTTGGTTACACATACTCTTTTAAAAGTTCAGGATATCTGTGGCCAGGCGCCATAGTGGTGGCTGGAGAGCGGGGGTAGCTAAGAAAGTGGGATTCCAGGGCTCTCACTGCTTCCAGTTTCACCTGTTAACCCTGATAAGATTTCATGTGAAAAAGAAAATAAGTAGGCAGAGAGTTTTCAGGGCTGAAAGGTGGAAAACCTGTAGTCTGTGGCCTGGAATGGCCCAGGGAAGAATATTTCATGTTCGTGAAGCTTCTCTTGTGATTCTGATAGGCCCGTTTGCCACCTGTCCATCTTGGGAAAAGACCTCTGACCTTGAACTTGAGTTTTTCATCTCTGGTTAACCCAAAATCCATTCAGAGGAGCATTGTGGCCCTACCCAAGCCTGTGGCTGCTGAGCCCCAGCTCCCTCACAGAGATGGGGTTGACGGCTCTTCTTGCTCCTGGCTCTGTCAGGATCTGTTTTTACAAAATAATGTCAGGCTCTGGGTGCTTGTGGGACCGAAACATCTAGATGTGGACCTGAGCAGCACTTAGTTTGTGGAGGAGTTAACCTCATTCCCTGCCCCTCAGTGATGGGTCTGTAACTTGGAGAGAACAAGAAGTTCCCTTTTAGGGAACCTTGAGAACTACAACTGTTAAGATCATGCCATAGAGTTAGTTGATCAAAGTAAGAAAGTCAGCAAGGAAGTCCTGGAGTCCACCATTTGGACTCATTTTTGAACACTTCCCAGAATGATTAATTCAGCTTGTTCAAAACTGCATTGGGAGGCGGTGCAGCTATGGTCCAGACATGCGGAGGTTAACAAAAAGGGGGTCCTTCCTCTTGGCAAAAGCAACCTTCCACCTGGGTTCTGTATCTTATTCCCTCCCATATTCTCTGAAGTATATTTCTTAATTTCCAAACATACGGAGGTTTTCTAGTTATCTTTTTGTTATTGATTTTTAGCTTAGTTGCACTGGGATCTGCGAATATACTTTCATGATTTCTATTTTTTGATGTTATTTAAAGGACACCATATGACCAATTTTTGTCTTGAAAAGAATGTAGTCGTGGGGTCAGTGTTCTGGGTAATCCATTAGATCGAGAGTGCTAATTGTGTGGTTCAGAACATCTATATTTTTCCTGTCTTTTAAAAATTTGGTCTAATTATTCTATTGAATACAGAGATGATTGTGGGTTTCTTTCTTCCCTGTAGTTTTGTGTAGTTTTGTCAACTTTTGCATTAAATATTTGAGGCTGTAACTGAGGTACAAACAAATACAGAATTTTGACACCTTCCTGGCAAATTGAACCTTCTTTTAAAAAATCGTTTTGTAATATCCCTCCTCTCTCTCTCTCTTTTTTTTTTTTTTTGAGATGGAGTCTCTCTCTGTCGCCCAGGCTGGAGTGCAGTGGCGCGATCTCGGCTCACTGCAACCTCCACCTCCCAGGTGTAAGCAATTCTCCTTCTTCAGTCTCCCGAGTAGCTGGGATTATAGGCGTGTGCCACCACACCTGGGTAATTTTTGTATTTTTGGTAGAGACAGGGGTTTCACCATGTTGGCCAGGCTGGTCTTGAACTCCTGACCTCAGGTGATTTACCCGTTTCAGCCTCCCAAGGTGCTGGGATTATAGGTGTGAGCCACTGCGCCTGGCCTTCTTGATCTCTAGTAATGCTCTTTGCCATAAACTTTACTTTGTCTGATATTTGTTTTCCTGTGTTTTACGCTGGATATTGCCTTCTGCTCCATCTTTGATTGGGCAGAAGGCAATATCCAGAGTAAAACACAGGAAAACAAAAAGAGAAAGAAGAAAGTAAGAGAATTACAGGATGGCGTGGAAAGATCTAACCTATGTGTAATCAGTCACAAAAAGAGAGGAAAGAATGATTCACAAGTTGTATTTGATGGCTGAGAAGTTTTCAAAACTTATTAATAACATCAAGCTCCATATCCAATTACCTACAAACCCCAAAGAGACGCAGAGAGACTCCATCTCAAAAAAAAAAAAAAAAGGAGAGATGAAGGATAGATGAAGGATATTACAATTGCCTACAAGCAGCTTTCTTTTGTTTTTTTTTTGTTTTTGTTTTTTTTTGGCATGCTAAATCATTTTCCCGTCATATTACTTTCAACTTTTCTAAAACCCTGTGCTATGTTTCAGATACATATCTTATAAGAAAATCTAGTATTGAATTTTTTTTTTTAAAAAAAGCCCAGTCTGACAATTTTTGTCTTCAATTTGGCCACTTAATCTATTTACATTCGATGTATTTACTGACATGTTTAGGCTTAAATCTATCATTCTACTGGCTGGGCCAGTGGCTCAGACTTGTCATCCCAACACTTTGGGAGGTCGAGATGGGAGGAGTTCTCGAGCCCAGGAGTGAGACCAGCCTGGGCAACATAGTGAAACTCTGTTGCTAAAAAACAAAACAAACAAACAAAACACCTGAGTTTGGTGATGCAAGCCTGTGGTCCCAGCTACTCAGGCGGCTGAGATAGGAGGATTGCTTGAGCCCAGGAGGTCCGAGATGGCAGGGAGTCATGATGGAGTCACTATGCTCCAGACTGGGTGGCAGAGTGAGACCCTGTCTCTAAAATTTAAAAACAAATCAATCAATCTATCATCTTACCAAGTGCTCTCTACTCTTCCCATCTAGCTTATGTTCCTTTTCTCTTTCTTCTTACTACTTTTGGATTGAGTTGTTTTGTTATTCCATTTTGTAGAGATAACGACATACATTCCTTTTTTGTTGTTTTTTAAGATTATTTTATTCTGCGACCCAGGAGCATAGATCCAAGTTACCCGGAAGATATGTTCTCACAAGTGCATTCTTAACATATCAAAGTCTAATATTAATTGACACTTTTACCACCTTCATAGATAATATGAAGACCTCAGAACTTTAGCTCTATTTATCCACTCCTGATTTTTTTTTGAAACGGAGTCTCACTCTATCGCCCAGTCTGGAGTGCAGTGGCGCAATCTCAGCTCACTGCAAGCTCCGCCTCCTGGGTTCTCGCCATTCTCCTGCCTCAGCCTCCGGAGTAGCTGGAACTACAGGCGCCCGCCACCACACTTGGCTAATTTTTTTTTGTATTTTTAGTAGAGATGGGATTTCATCATGTTAGCCAGGATGGTCTCGATCTCCTGACCTCGTGATCTACCTGCCTCGGCCTCCCAAAGTGCTGGGATTACAGGCATGAGCCACCGCACCCAGCCTATCCACTCCTGATTTTTATACCATTATAGTCATGTATGTATGTTATACACATACTTTTTAACTCAGTAAGTCATTATTATTATTATTTTCCAAGTGAATATATGAGTGAAATTTATTAAATTTATTTACATATTTACCAGTTTATTGTTCTTAATTTATTTTTACATGTCTGGTCTTCCATCTGCGATCATTTCCTTCTCTTTGAAGAATACCATTTAGTATTCCCTCAGTGGAGCGATTAACATGTTGTTTTGTTTGTCTGGATATGTTTTTATTCTTCTTTCATTCTTGGAAATTACCTTCACTGGGTACAAAATGTAAGTCTGGCAGATATTTTCATTCAGTGCTTTAAAGATAACATTTCATTTCTTTTGACTACCATTCTTTCTGTTGATAACTGTCCACCTCACCAGCGCTCCCTTGCAGATAATTTGCCTATTTTATTTCTTTGGCTGTTTTTAAAATTTTCTTTGCCTTTGGTTTTCAGCAGTTTTACTCTGATGTGCTCAAGTATGGATTCCTTTTTTGTCCTCTTTGGGGTTTGTAGGTAACTGGATATGCAGCTTGATGTTATTAATAAATTTTGAAAACTTCTCAGCCATCAAATACAACTTGTGAATCGTTGTCTCCTCTCTTTTTGTGACTGATTACACATAGGTTAGATCTTTCCACTCCATCCTGTAATTCTCTTACTTTCTTCCTTATTCTTTATCTTTTTGTTTTCCTGTGTTTTGCTCTGGATATTGCCTTCTGCCTAATCTTTTATTAAATCTCTTGTCATCTGTATCTAATCCTGTTTTATAACTACCCATTGGGTTCTTAATTTCGATTATCTTAGTTTTAGTTCCAGAATTTCCATTCTGTTCTTTGTTATATTTTTTCTCTGCCGAACTATTCAGTCCTGTTTTTCATCTTCATAAACGGAGGGGATGTAATTCCTTTAAAATCTGTGTCTGATAACCTCAGTCTTTGCCATTCTTCTCCCATTCATTTATTTCCATTGTCTATTATTTCTGCTGTTTTCATTCATGTGGTCATGTTTCTTTGCATACCTGGTTATTTTTTATTGTGGGCAAAATTGCAGTTACACACTATTGTTTATAGAAATAACCTGAGACCTAGAATAATGCTTTCTTCCTGTAGACATGATTTTTGTTGTTGTTGCTTTAATTGAGTGCTTAGGGGCAACAAAAATCTGCTATCATGTCATTCCAGTCTCAGGAATTGAGATGATGTGTGTCAGTTTATTTTGGAAACTTTTCCTTCTGTGGTGTAGCCCTTTAGAAATTTTATCCCCAAGGAAATACCAAAGATGAGCACAAAAATGCATATGCAAAGTTCTCCATCTCAATATTACAGTGTTTGTAAAAGTGAAAGCTTGGAAGCAGCTTATAATGAAATAAAGCGTAGCTATTAAAACTGTTTTTGGGACCGGGTATGGTGGCTCACACCTATAATCCCAGCATTTTGGAAGGCCAAAGTGGGCTGATCACCTGAAGTCAGGAGTTCGAGACCAGCCTGGCCAACATGGCAAAACCCCATCTCTACTAAAAATACAAAAATTAGCCAGACCTGGCGGTGTGTGCCTGTATCCCAGCTACTCAGGAGGCTGAGGCAGGAGAATCGCTTGAACCCAAGAGGCAGAGGTTGCAGTGAGCTGAGATCATGCCACCGCTCTCCAGCCTGGGTTACAGAGCAAGACTCCATCTCAAAAAACAACAGCAACAACAACAACAAAAAACATTCTTGGGTAACATTTAATTACTTGGGAAAACATTTGCCATAGTATACAAAACAGAAAAAGCAGGATATAGATCTTTATGTCAGTATAACTCCAGTTTTGTAATACATACACATATACAATGAAAAATGTTTGGAATGAATCCTCTCAAAATGTTAGTAGTGGTCATGTCTAGGATGTACTATTTTGGGTGGTTTTAATTTTGTTTTTAATGCTTCTTTGTGTTTCCATGTTAAAATAATGAATGTGTATATTATTTTTATGATCAAGAAATAAAATCAAGTTAATACTTTTTTTTTTGAGACAGAGTCTTGCTGTGTCACCCAGGCTGGAGTGCAGTGGCACAATCTAGGCTCACTGCAACCTCTGCCTCCCGGGTTCAAGTGATTCTGGTGCCTCAGCCTCCCGAGTAGCTGGGATTACAGGCACCCACCATTATGCCCAGCTAATTTTTGTTGCTGTTGTTGTTGTTGTTGTTGTTGTTTGAAATGGAGTTTTGCTCTTGTTGCCCAAGCAGGAGTGCAATGGCATGATCCCGGCTTACCGCAACCCCTGCTTCCCAGGTTCAAGCAATTCTCCTGCCTCAGCCTCCCGAGTAGCTGGGATCACAGGCATGTGCCACCATGCCCAGCTAATTTTGTATTTTTAGTAGAGATGGATTTCTCCATGTTGGTCAGGCTGGTCTCAAACTCCCAACCTCAGGTGATCCACCTGCCTCGGCCTCTTAAAGTGCTGGGATTACAGGTGTGAGCCACTGTACCCAGCCTAAGTTAAAACATTCTTAAATATTATCTCACAGGAAAGCAATATAGTCACAATGAAGCAGATAGATTTTACATATCTGTACCATTACCTGGGGAAAATGTTCAATATCAGGGAATCTTCTTTTCCATAAAAAACAAACGAACAAACAAACAAACAAACAAACAAAAAACAAGCTGGCCAGGCATGATGGCTCATGCCTGTAATCCTAGCACTTTGGAAGGTTGAGGTGGGTGGATCACTTGAGATCAGGAGTTCAAGACCAGCCTGGCCAATATGGTAAAACCCCATCTCTACTAAAAATACAAAAACTAGCCAGGCATGATGGTGGGCACCTGTAATCCCAGCTACTCAGGAGGGTGAGGCAGAAGAATTGCTTGAACCCAGGAGGCGGAATTTGCAGTGAGCCAAGATTGCACCACTGCACTCCAGACTGGGCAACAGAGCAAGACTCTGTCTGAAAAAGAAAAGCAAAAAACAAAACACAAAACAAAACAAAAAAACTTAAGCTTTAAGTTTCCCATGGTGCAGATTACTGCCTATCACCTATCATAGCCTCTGCTCTTGGAGTGCTCATGGTCACAACGGAATGTGCAGACATATCCATGAATGGTCAGGACACAAAGAAGACAAGAAAGAAGACACAGGATATAACATCGGATTGCAATTAGAATCTCAGTGTTGGAAAAGGACCTCAGAGACCATCTGGGCCAATCTTTAACCTCGAAGAATGCCCTCTGTAATAATCTGTTCTCACGCTGCTAATAAAGACATACCCGAGACTGGGTAATTTGTAAAGAAAAGAGGTTTAATGAACTCACAGTTCCACATGGCTGGGGAGGCCTCACAATCATGGCAGAAGGCAAAGGAGAAGCAAAGGCACATCTTACATGGTGGCAGACAAGAGAGCGTGTGCAGGGAAACTCCCATTTATCAAGCCATCAGATCTTGTCAGACTCATTTCCTATTATGAGAACAGCACGGGAAAGACCCGCCCCCATGATTCAATTACCTCCCACCAGGTCCCTCCCATGACAAGTGGGGATTATGGGAGCTACAATTCAAGATCACATTTGGGCGGGGACACAGCCAAACCATATCACTTTCCTATAAAGAAAGTAGCACATTATAGAGTTTGGTATAGCTGCATTTGACCTGTCCTGCTTCTTAAGGTCGTTAGTCGGACTTCTGCTTAAATGCCTCAAGGGACTTGTTTCTTACTAATTTTTAAGACAGCCAGCTCTTCTATGGGATAGCAACAGAGCTAGCCCGGATGGAAAAGTTTGTGAGTTATTGGCATCAAACAGGTAAGGGCATTTTAAGGTGAAGTTAATAAACCGTTGGAAGGGAGGGATTTTCAGCTCTCAACTCTATGATTGGCAATTTCTGGTTCTCTACAAATAGTCTTATCATTTGTGCAGAATATTTCTGTTGGCACAACAATCTGAGCCTGTGGTCAGATTCGTCTTTTGTTTAATAAACAGATATGTTTGTTCTCAAAGAGTAACTTTAAGCTCAAGTTTTTGGAAATAAGCTGCAGGTTTGTGATAAATATTCCGCCAATTTTTCTTCTCCAGTTTTGTTCACGTACAACTGAAAGGAACCAGACAGTCAAGTCAATGATTGTTTGGATCTGTCTTCCCAACATCCGAAGACCTCTCTCTCACTGTGTTTTCTGGACTCTTCTACAACTTTCCTTCATTCTCTTTCTCTTTTTATCTTTTTCCTTTTTTAAGACAGAATCTCACTCTATTGCCCAGGCTGGAGTGCAGTGGTGCGATCACAACTCACTGTAGCCTCCACCTCCTGGGGCTCAAGCCATCCTCCTGCCTCAGCCTCCTGAGACTCAAGCCATCCTCCTGCCTCAGCCTCCTGGGGCTCAAGCCATCCTCCTGCCTCAGCCTCCTGAGTAGCTGGGACTACAAGCATGTACCACCACACCCAGATAATATTTTTTATTTCAGTAGAGATGAGGTCTTGCTCTGTTACCCAGGCTAGTCTCGAACTCCTGGGCGTAAGCCATCCTCCCGTCTCAGCCTCTGGAAATGCTAGGATTACAGGTGTGAGTCACTGCGCCTGGCCTCTTTTTTCTTTTTTGAAAATGCTTTGTCCATATGTTTCATTTTATTTATGTATTTATTTAGAGACAGGGTCTTGCTATGTTGCGTAGGTTGGAGTACAGTGGGTATTCGCAGGTATTATGGCCTCGAACTCCTGGGCTCACAGTGTATTATGGCCTCGAACAATCACAGTGTATTATGGCCATGAACTCCTGGGCTCAAGTGATCCTCCCACCTCAGCCTCCTTAGTAGCTCGGGCTACAGGTATGCACCACCATGCCTAGCTCCTCACCTTCTCTTGTCCAAGCTGCGTCTAGGTTGGTTGGTTGGTTGGTTGGGAACATAAGAGTCCTGAGTCAAGAGTCCTGGATTCCAGTTTTCATGTTGTTACTTGGAGTGTGACCTTGGAGAATTCATGTAACCTTGGTGTCGATGCGACTTTCTAGGAGGGGAACACAAGGGGAAAAGTCTGGGGGAATTATGCCTTCCATCCTTTGTGGGGAGACTTTTCCCTGGGGTCCGCAGGACTCTGCAGAGGGGATACATGATGCCCAGAAGGGGTTTTGCTATGTATAGCTCCTAACACAAAGGGGTGTTAAGTCCTGTGAGAAACAAGTGGAAAGCTACTGCGATGGCATGAAAAGACCCTGAAATGCAGAGCCTTGAGTTCTGCTTCCAGCTCTGCCACCAGTTACCTGTGGGACCTTAGGCAAATCGCATCCTCTCCCTGGAGTTCTATTTTCTCATCTCTAAAGTAAGGAGACTGAATCAGATGATCTCGAAGTTTCTTCCAGTGGTAGATTTCTATGACTCTGTAGTCAATGCAGGATATTAAATGGAGAAAGAAGAGAAACAAGCTAGTACATTTAAATTATTATTTTTTTCTTTTTTAGAAAGTGGAGGTGGAAATCTTGGTAAGAAACTTACTTGTGTAATTGAGAGTAAATATTATTATGGAAAAGGCAAATAACTGAAGAGGTGCTCCCAAGTGAAAGATTTAGGCTAGGGCCGGGTATGGTGGCTCATGCCTGTAATCCCAGCACTTTGGGAGGCCGAGGTGGGAGGGTTGTTTGAGCCCAGGGGTTTGAGACCAGCCTGGGCGACATAGGCAGAATCCCTCTCTCTCAATCTTAGGCTGTAGGTAAAAAAATCCATCCATGATAAACTTCAGGGCATTCTGTTATCTCTCTCTTTTTTTTTTTTTTTTCCTGAGACAAGGTCTCACTCTGTCGCCCAGGCTGGACTGCAGTGGTGCAATCTTCATTCACTGCAGCCTCGACCTCCCTGGCTCAAGCGATCCTCCAACCTCAACCTCCTGAGTAGCTGAGACTATAGGTGCATGCCACAAAGCCCAGCTAAGTTTATTTTTTGTAGAGACAGAGTCTTGCTATGTTGCCCAGCGTGGTTTCAGACTCCTGGGCTCAAGCAGTCCTCCCACCTCGGCCTCCCAAAGTGTTGGGATTACAGGTATGAGCCTTCGTGCTCAGCCCATTCTGTTCTCTTTATGATAAAACTTCATTTTCCTAAATCTCATTTCCAGTTCCTCCATGATGTGGCAAGTGAAGACAGGAATGAAAGGAATGTAAAGCAGATTTGCTCTGAAGAGGAGAGAGACACAGCCAAGGTACACTGAGGTGGAGAAGAGGGAAGCTGGAGGGCTCCGTGGTGGAGGAAGATCTTCTCCTAAGGAATGAGGTGGTCGTGTGCTGAGGGGTGTGGGGAGGAGCAGAGAGGAGAGGAGAGTGGAGCTGTCTGAGAGCCACTGGGAGGGCTCTGTGTCCTAGGACGTGATCTAGAAGACAGAAAGTGGTAGAACAGCAGGGAATGCCCCACTGACATTGGACGGCAGCTGTGAGCACTGAGACACATTCCTGGAAAAAGTCGTGGCCAGGAGAAAGTGGAAATGTGCATGGCAGGGACGATCCTGGTTCCAGCATCCGTAGATTTTATCTCAGTGTGCTGATTCATGAACTCTTGGACCTTACTATCAATGAATTGCATTCAGTTGCACATGTGTGTGTTCGTGTGTGTGTGTGTGTGTGCATACAATGGAGGAAGATGAATGCCATTCCCTCTTTTTTTTTTTTAGCAACCTCAAATCATTCTTTTCTGTCTCAAGCACTTTATGAGTGCATATTGTAAAGGATGGTGGGTGGCAGAGTCAGTGCCTGGCCAACAGTGAAGAAGTATTCAGCTTGGCTGGGTGCAGTGGCTCACACCTGTAATCCCAGCACTTTGGGAGGCCGAGGCAGGTGGATTGCTTGAGGTCAGGAGTTCGAGACCAGCCTGGCTAACATGGTGAAACCCTGTCTCTACTAAAAAAAAGTACAAAAAAATTAGCCAGGCGTGGTGGTGCGCACCTGTAGTCCTAGCTACTCAAGAGGCTGAAGCAGGAGAATCACTTGAATCCAGGAGGTGGAGGTTGCAGTGAGCTGAGATCACGCCACTGCACTCCAGCCTGGGTGACAGAGCAAGACTCCACCCCCCCCCCCAAAAAAAAAAAAAAAGAAAAGAAAGAAAGAAGTTTTCAGCTTGAGTGGATGATAAAATCAGTTATTTGAATGAAGGCTGTCTGGAGGGAATTCAGTTCAGAAAAATCAGATGCTGTTTTTAGAAAAGTCAGATTGTTACTTTTCCAGCTAGATTATTATTTTTGGATTAAATCCCTTGCAAACATTTTAGCTGGCTCTCTATTTATCCTTTGTCATTTTCTAAATTACAATGATCTCCTCCTGTAAATTGATCTTGTACAGCTGAACATGTGATTGTGCGCAATAGTTTCCTAATCCTGGGTGCAAGGATATGAGAACACAGGAAGCCCTGTGTATAAAGGAATGCCTGCTTTAAAGGCACGTAAGTGGAATGCTCATCTCTTCACCCTCAAGAGCCATTCTGTAGAAAGTCCTCAGGGCATGAAAGTGCCTTGCCAGGGACCTTTGAGGCCAAGTGTAAAGCATTTGGAACTGGCAGTGTGCCCCAGACTTGTCTAAGGAATGGGAACAGTGGCCTGAAACACCAAATGTCAAAAGCAATGTTAGTTTGGATAATATAGAGGATCGATTCTGCCCTAAGAAAGTTGTTTCTCTCAAGACCTAATGCTGAATTTAAATATTATTTTCCTTCAAAGTATTGAGTTGACTTTGAGAGTATATAAAAATATTATGTTTAGGCTGGGTGCGGTGGCTCACACCTGTAATCCCAGCACTTTGGGAGGCCGAGGCGGGCGGATCACGAGGTCAGGAGGTTGAGACCACCCTGGCTAACACGGTGAAACCCCATCTCTACTAAAAATACAAAAAGTTAGCTGGTCGTGTTAGCTGGTGGGCGTCTGTAGTCCCAGCTACTCAGGAGGCTGAGGCAGGAGAATGGCGTGAACCCGAGAGGCGGAGCTTGCAGTGAGCCGAGATCGCACCACTGCACCCAGCCTGTACGACAGAGCGAGACTCAGTCTCAAAAAATATATATATATATTTTTAATGTTATATATAATGCTTAATGATTCGTAGGAAGATTACTTTCTTTTTAAAAAATTCAATGACACAAATAATTAGAGAAATAAGGCTGTATTATCTGGCTTTGGGCAAGTCACTTAGCCTTACTGTGTCTTACTTTTCTGCAAGAGTGGATTGGACTAAATCATCTATAACTTACCTGCCAATAGACACCCTTGTGGGGGCCAGAGCTATGTTTGGTTCTTCTCTCCTCCTTTCCTTCTTCCTTTACTCTTGAGCTTCACAGTAGGGAACTCAGAAAATTTACTCTGGTTTTGGACAAATTGGACTGTGTTTGCTAATGCTTGGCCTGTTTCAACTTTCCAAGAATCAGCAACGCTATGAAATGTTGCACATAAAAAAATGGAGCTCAGACAGGAAACTTCTAGAGAAATGTTAAAGATGTCATGGTTCAAAGAGATTGTCTCAAATGTACCTCATGGGTAAGAAAAAGTAGGAGTTCCCATTTTAAAAGTTATTTTTTTGAGAGAGGGTCTTACTCTATCACCTTGGCTGGAGTACAGTGGCACAATCATGGCTCACTGCGGCCTTGCACTCCTGAGCTCAAGTGATTCTCCCGCCTCAGTCTCCTGAGTAGCTGGGACTACAGGTGTGCACCTCTATGCCTGGCTAATTTTTAAATTTTTTGTAGAGATGAGTTCTCACTATGCTGCCCATGCTGGTCTCAAACTCCTGGGCTCAAGCGATCTTCCTGCTTCAGCCTCCTAAAGTGATGAAATTACAGACATGAGCCATGTGCCTGGCCCCATTTTTAAAATTTTAAATAAAAAAAATTTTTTTTAAATAGAGACAGGGTCTTGCTATGTTGCCCAGACTGGTCTTGATTTCCTGGCCTCAAGCAATACTCCCACCTCGGTCTCCCATAGTGCTGGGGTTATAGGTGTGAGCCACCGTACCCATTTTCTAGATGTACTTCCCAACTAGAACTCACATAATTTGGGGAAGGGAAGTTATCAACTGTCTCTTCTCTTGAAAAAATAAATAAATAAAACCCTCTCCTGACGCTTCATTTCCTCTTCAGCTGCTGCCCTACTCCCTCCTTTCTCTTCACAGTTGGTGTTTTTAAAAGAAAGTTAGAGTTGATTTCTGTGCCCATCTTTTTTTTTTTTTTTTTTTTTAATGGAGTCTTGCTCTGTCCTTCAAGATTGCACCACTGCACTCCAGCCTGGGTGATAAGAGCGAGACTCGTCTCCAAAAAAAAGAGAAAGAAAAAAAATGAAAATCTGAAAGAATCAACCAAAAAAAAAAAGCCTTCCTGGAACTAATTAAGTTTTTGTATAACAAATCCCTTTTTCTCCACACCTGTCCATAAGGACCAGCAGTAGCAGGGTGCTTTTAGCTAATACATCTTCATGGTCCTACCTCAGGGGAATATCAACTCTCTAGCCTTGTGTCATCATTTAGTTTGTAAGGATCTTAATCATCTCTCCTGTCCATCAAATATCACAGTGGTCTATTACACGGAAGACAATATACTGATTGGACCTAGTGAGCAAGAATAACACGGTGTAGACTTATTGATAAGATATTTGGATGTCAGAGGGTAGGAAATAAATCAGACAAAAATTTAGGGGACTTCTATCTCAGTGAAATTTCTTTTTTTTTTTAAATTTTTTCTTTTTGAGACAAAGTCTGGCTCTTTCACCTAGGCTGGAGTGCAGTGGCGTGATCTCGGATCATAGCAGTCTCAGCCTCCTGGGATTGAGTGATCCTCTCACCTCAGCTTTCAAGTAGCTGGAAGCACAGGCATGCGCCACCACGCCCAGCTAATTTTTGTTTATTTTTCATAGAGATGAGGTCTCACTATATTGCCAGGGCTGGTCTCAAATTCTCTTTCCCCAGCCATCCCTGACATTGCCCAATAGGCTCATGAACAAAGCGGTTATGGTGGCAGGGATGGAGGTTGTGCGTGGGCTCAGCAATGTGGACTTCCACTCACCAAGGCCAGCCTGGCTACGGCCACTGCTGAGTGCCCAATCTGCCAGCAGCAGAGATCAACACTGAGCCCTCAAGATGGCACTATTCCCTGGGGTGATCAGCCAGCTATGGTACTGGGGGGTCCATAGACCGGTACCAGTCCATGGCCTGTTAGGAACCGGGCCACATAGCTGGAGGTGAGTGGGTATTGCCACCTGAGTCTCCACCTCCTGTCATGTCAGCAGCACCATTAGATCCTCAGAGGAGTGTGAACCCTATTGTGAACTGTGCGTGAGAAGAACCTAGGTTGTGTGTTCCTTACAAATCTGATGCCTGGTGATCTGAGATGGAACAGTTTCATCCCCAAACCATCCCCCAACCCCCATCCGTGGAAAACCTGTCTTCCACAAAACAGGTCTCTGGTGCTAAAAACGTTGGGGATTGTTGCTTTGCTGCATCTCTTAGTATGACCCCGCTCTATAATTAAGGTCAATGGGAAACTGCAACAGCACGACCCAGGCAGAACTACAGATGGCCCACACTCTTCAGGAATGAAAATTTGAGTCACTCCACCAGGTAAAGAACCACGACCAGCTGAGGTGCTTGCTGAAGGTAAAGGGAATATAGAACAGATATTCTGTAGTATAAGTAGTTATAAATACCAGATGCAACCACTTCACCAGTTCCAGAAACAAGGACTATCATTGTCGATCAGCATCTTTTCCCTTATTTTTTATGAACACACTTGTGCATACATATACACATATTAAGCAAATATCTGTTTTCTCTCTTTTCCTCTTATCGTGAGATATAAGATGTATTGATTTTATATCAGTATTTAGCTATCGTTAATTTTACATCATAGTAATGAAGTTATGGGGTATCAGGAGAAGAGTAAACACCACTCAAGCAGTTTACTTCCTCTTCTGCAGAAGAGATTAGTGCGTTTTTAGTCGTATCATGTTGGGTAGAATTATGACCCTGCCAGTGTCTTTATTTGGAGATTAAGGGTGGTTTAAGAGTTGCCTGTAAGTGCCAAGTTGACAAGGGTTGGACTTGGGAAGGTTAATTTTGTGGTCAACTTGAGTGAGCTAAGTGATGCCCACATAGCTGATGAAACATTGTTTCTGGGTGTGCCTGTGAGGGTATTTCTCAAATAGATTTGCATTTGAACGGGTAGACTGAGTAAAGAAGATATTCCATCTACGTGTCTATCCTTCCACCAATACCACAGTCTTTTTTTCTTTTTTTTAAAGACAGTGTGTTTCTTTGTCACCCAGGCTGGAGTGCAGTGGCACGATCATGGCTCATTGCAGCCTCGACCTCCCTAGGCTCAGGTAATCCTCCCAAGTTGGCTTTCCAAGTAGCTGGAATCACAGGCACACACCACAAACCTGGCTAATATTTTTATTATGATTATTTGTAAAGATGATGGTCTCACTGTGTTGCCTAGGCTGGTCTGAAACTCCTGGGCTCAAGCAATCCGCCTGTCTTGGCCTCCCAAAATGCTGGGATTACAGGTATGAGCCATCGCGCCTGGTCCATATCACAGTCTTGATTACTGGTGCTGTACAGTAAGTCTTGAAGTTGGGTAGAGTGTTTTTCCCACTTCTTTCTTCTGTTCACCAGATCTCTGCTGATACCACCCTGGCTGGGGGGGCAGAGATGCCTCATTACTGCTCCGCCTGTGATCTTCACCAGCAGTGATGAGGGAAGGGGAGCTTATTACCAATGGATGGGGGTAAAAGTTCTGATTAGGTTTCTTCTGACACCCCCAACAGGGGCGAACAAGGAAGCCTTGTTACCACAGAGTGGGGCTGAAGTTTAGACCCCCCACTTGGCCTGGAAGTCTTGGCTCCCCACTTGGGCTTTGCTGGCAAGGGGGTAGGGGCAGGGCCATAGTTTTGTTCTGTGGCATTTAACTGGATTCGAGTGATTATTGTCTGAACGTTTTCTTTCTTGGCAGACTGCCCCTTTCCCGGTCCTTTTGCTAGAGCGAGCAGGCTTTCTTTGAAACTTTGCTGCTGCACATGTACTGGCTTCTCCCACACTGAGTCTGGAATATACAGATTGATTATCTGTCCCTTATCTGAAATGCTCAGACCAGAAGTGTTTTAGATTTCAGATTTTTTCAGATTTTGGAATATTTGCATATATATATATATATATATAAAATGAGATGTCTTGGGGATGGGACCCAAGTCTAAACACAAAAGTCATGTATGATCTTTTTTTTGTTTTTGAGACAGAGTCTCACTCTGTTGCCCAGGCTGGAGTGCAGTGGCGCGATTTCGGTTCACTGCAACCTTTGCCTCCTGGGTTCAAGCGATTCTCCTGCCTCAGCCTCCTGTGTAGCTGGGACTACAGGCACCCACCACCATGCTCCGCTAATTTTTTTGTATTTTTAGTAAAGACGGTGTTTCACCATGTTGGCCAGGCTTGTCTCAAATTCCTGACCTCAAGTAATCTGCTCGCCTCGGCCTCCCAAAGTGCTGGGATTACAGGCGTGACCCACCGCGCCCAGCCTCATGTATGTTCATATATACCTTATGCACATAGCATGAAGGTCATTTCATTTTTCCCTTGAGGACTCTGAATGAAGTGTGTGTTGTGTGCCTGAGTTTTGATTACGACCTGTCACGTGAAGTCAGCGAAATTTTCCACTTGTGTCATATTGGTGCTCAGAGTTTGGGATTTTGGAGCATTTCCAATTTTGAATTTTCAGGTTAGGGATGCTCAACCTGTAGGAAGTAACAAGAAAACCCAGAGAACTCACCTCTGTGTTGTTTCTTGCGTCTTGTGATTCCTAGAGGGTCTATCTTCTGTCCAGCTTTCATAGTCTGCTTATGTTTGCTGCATATATACTGTACAGGGTTTTTATTTTTACTGGTTGGAAAGAAAAAGTATTTCTACTCCCTCCCTTTTTCCAGATGCAGAAGCCAAAGTTTTATATATATATACACACACATACATATATATATATATATACACTTTTTTGAGATGGGGTTTACCTCTCTTTGCCCAGGCTGGAGTGCAATGGGTGCAATCCTGGGCCTCCTGCGGCCTCACTGGGTTCAGCGGTGCTCCTGCCTCAGCCTCCTGAGTAGCTTTGATTACAGGCGTAAGCCAGGCGGACCATTATGTTTTGAGTGGAGATGGGGTTTTCCACCATGCCCGTGACTGGTCTTGAACTCCAGGCCTCAGGTGATCCACCCTCTGGCTCCCAAAGTGGCATTGGAACTGACGGCACGTGGAAACCCACAGCAGCCTAGTCATGTGTTTTAAAAATGTGAACCAGGTCATGCCATTTCCCTGCTTAAAATTTCCCAAGGACTTCCCAATGCTATTAGAATAAAATTCACATTTCTTATTGGCCCAGCAGACTTCACATGGCTTGGCCCCTGCCTCCTACATACCGCACACATACTTTTTGTTTGTTTGTTTGTTTTGAGATGGAGTCTTGCTGTGTCTCTCAGGCTGGAGTGTTGTGGTGCAATCTCGGCTCACTACAGCCTCCACCTCCCGGGTTCAAGCAATTCTCATGCCTCAGCCTCCCAAGTAGCTGGGATTACAGGCACACACCACCACACATGGCTAAATTTGTATTATTAGTAGAGAGAGGGGTTTTCACCATGTTGGCCAGGCTGGTCTCGAACTCCTGGCCTCAAAGTTATCCTCCCGCCTCAGGCTCCCAAACTGGGATTACAGGCATGAGCCACCACACCCAGCCTATACTTCTACTTTCTAAGTAAGCCTCTTCTATTTTTCAGATAAGGTCACTGAGGCCCTGGGGTTAAATAGCTTTCCCAAGGTCACGCATGGTAAATGGCAGAGCTGGGATCCTGACTCCAGCAGTTGGGCGGGAGCCTCTGCTCTTAACCATTAGGATGTACTCTTTTCTCCACATGTTCCTGAGTGGTTTCTGGGCACCCAGACATTTGAAAACTACTGCCCCACCCACTGACTGGGACACACAAGCAAACACCAGCCTTGGGGAAGAGCAGGATGAGAAGTGGGCGGGCGAAGTGGAGAGGGGAGGGAGGCATGAATTGAGGCCAGTGCTCCTAGTTCGGAGCTCATGTGAAGGGAGAGGTAGAATCTCAACACTGGGAATGCCTTTTGCAGTTTTCAGTTCTTATCTTCCTACTCTTCTTTGCAAATCTTGAGTTCAGCCTTTGGAACTTCATCCAGGTGAGTCTGGATTCTTGGGCAGATCTGCCCTGGCAGGATGGGTGGGTGCAGCTGAGCTCTGCCTCTCAAGAAACCCAAGCAGCTCCTTTCCTCCAGGGCACAGAGCAGGTGCTCCCTCAGAGGGCTGGGCCTCCACTGCCCCGGGTTAACAATCGCTGCATCGGCTTAGCTGATTTTCCCAAACCGCCTACAGCTCCTCCCTGCTGCTTCCCAGGCTAAAGTTTGATTTCTCACTCTGTGTTCTCTAAACAATGGCTCTAATTTGATCATGCACAGCTATCACCTGAGGAGCTTATTAAAAATGCAAGTCTTGGCCAGGCATGGTGATTCATACCTGTAATCCCAGCACTTTGGGAGGCGGAGGTGGGAGGATTACTTGTAGGCCAGGAGTTGGAGGCCAGCCTGGGCAACATAGTGATACCATGTCTTTATGTTGTAGTATTTTATAAAAATTAAAATAAAAAATCAGCCAATCGCTGGGTGCGGTGGCTCATGCCTGTAATCCCAGCACTTTGGGAGGCCGAGACAGGCGGATCACAAGGTCAGGAGGTCGAGACTATCCTGGCTAACACAGTGAAATCCCATGTCTACTGAAAATACAAAAATTAGCCGGGTGTGGTGGCGGGCGGCTGTAGTCCCAGCTACTCGGGAGGCTGAGGCAGGAGAATGGCATGAACCCGGGAGGCGGAGGTTGCAGTGAGCCGAGATCGCACCACCGCACTCCAGCCTGGGCGACAGAGTGAGACTCTGGCTCAAATAAAAAGAAAAAAAAATTAGTCAATCATAGTGATGCACACCTGTAGTCCTAGCTACTCAGGAAGCTGAGGTGGCAGGATCGCTTGAGCCCAGGAGGTTGAGGCTGCAGTGAGCCACCGCACTCCATCCTGGACAGCAGAGCAAGACCCTGTCTCTTTAAAAAAATGCAAATCTCAGACAATCTAGGAAACTTGAATCCTAATGGGATATTTTATATTAAGGCAAATTTAAGAATTATTGAATTTTAGGAGTGACTGGTATTTTATGTGTGTTTGTGTGTGTATGTGTGTGTATAAAAGAATCCTTATCTTTTAGAGATACATGCTGAAATATTTTGAAAGAAATAATATGATGTATGGAATTTGCTTCCAAAGAATCAGAGGTGGGTAGGGGAAGTGGGTGGGGTGTGGATGGTAGAACATTCACGAACTGGTGTGGCCAAGTGATGTGTACATGAGGGTTCCCTGGACTATTTTCTGTACTTTTGCAGGTGTTTCAGTTTTTCCATACTAAAAAGTTAAAAAAAAAAGCACCCCCCTCACTCATTCTGGGGTACCTTCTAAGGCTCACTGGTGGGGAGAGTCCCTGCGGGGGATCTGTGCATCGCCCTGGAGAAGCAAAGCTCATTCAAATAAACACAGGTGGCTGTTGCAGCCGCCCCACCCCGGGCAAGAGAAACGCACCTAATTGGCTTGTTCTGCCCCTCGCACCCTCTGTCAAATAAACAGGAAAAGACAAGACCCTGCCAAAGGAAAAGGGCACATACCACATTTGCTTGTGTCTCTTTTTACCTGGGCCACAGCGGAAGCTGAATTTTAGCCACTGGGCATTTCATAAGGAGTCTTCTATTTTCCTTTGAAAGTAGAGTGTTTTGGTTAATAGTTGATAGGATGGTGAGTGTGATATTTTTTATTTTCCAAAACTATTTTTATTTTTTCATGTATATATATACATACATATATTTCATTTATATATGTATATGTATATACGTACACACATATATATGTATATAGTTATATATGTGTATATATGTATATATACCTATATACATATATGTGTGTGTATGTATATACATATGTATATTATTTTTGAGATGGAGTCTGGCTCTGTCGTCCAGGCTGGAGTGCAGTGGCATGATCTAGGCTCACTGCAACCTCTGCCTCCTGGGTTCAAGAGATTCTCCTGCCTCAGCCTCCTGAGTAGCTGGGATTACAGGTGCCCGCCACCACACTCCGCTCATTTTTTTGTATTTTTAGTAGAGACAGGATTTCACCATATTGGCCAGGCTAGTCTCAAACTCCTGACCTCAAATGATCTGCCCACCTCAGCCTCCCAGAGTGCTGGAATTACCAGCATGAGTCACCGCTCCCGGCCCCCAAAATTATTTTTTAAAGTTATTCATTTTCACAAGTTAAAGGGATGTTTTCGCTTACTGGGGTCCTTCTAAGGCCTCCAGGAATCTTGTGCTCAACCTTCAGCTCCCTGAGGGGCAAGTTACTTTCATTAGAAAATAAATGAATGCTTCCTGTTGGAAACTTAAGGTCATGGCAGAGGGCACAGGTGGGGCGGGGGCTGAGCGGGCTGGCCGGTGGGGCAGGTTTGTCCTCACCCACAACAGGCCAGTGTTGATACAACAGAGCTGCCTCCTGGCTCTTTGGGAGCCTGGGAGGAGAAGGAGCCGGGAGGGGCGCTGCGGGGAGGCCACCTGAGGATTCACCGGTGGCTGCTGCTCCACCCAGGACGGCTAGCAAGCCCGGAGGACCGCGGGACTTGGGGCTCCCTGCTCCGTGCATCAGGTCGGGGAAAGCACTGTCTGCCCCAGACCCCCACGCAGGACCCGCCTGGAGGAAGCTGGGGTAAGAAGGGTGTTGATGCTATGCTTTTGATCTGCATGAAGTGAATGCCTTGGGTCTCTGGTCTACGTTCACTTGGCTACTAGACAGGGCAGTAGGAAAGCTTTGAATTCATCTTGGTGTCAAAAGGCACAAATGTGGGCCCAGACCATGTGCACTTCCTGAGGGATGATGTTTATCGTCTGGACCACACATGGGAAAATGCTTCTGGAGCGCCCACTTTGTGGTGCTATTGACCTAGACGGGTGTGGAAGTGGAAACAGGGCATGGTTCTACCTTGTAGACTTCACTGGTTTATGTGTGGGGAATCCAGGCGGTTAAAAACAAGCGATTGCAAATGATTGCTCTTCTGGGGGCATGTAGGAGGGGGCTTAGCTCCTTGAGGGAGCTGGGGGTGTCAGGGAAGGCTTGTGGAGGAAGAAGATCCTTACATGGAGACTGGAGGAGTGACAGGGTCATGTGGGGCGTGGGATGGACGGTGGAGAGGAGAAGATTGAGGTTCCAAACCCAGGGGAAGGCCTGGGTGAAGGGCCTGAAGGGGGTGGAAGCTGGGAAGAAATGCAGGGTCCCTGGAGAGGCCAAAGCTGGAGGAGGACACAGAGGAGGCCAGGTCCTGCAGCCTTTGGCTGGCCAGCTCGAGGACTTTAGAGTTGGTCCTGTGTGAAACTGGGACAATGGGTAGGCCCAGTATCCAGCACACAGTAGATACTCTGTACGTGATAAAATTAAATCTACTCTGCAGGTGTGGAAGTTCTTCCAGAAGGTTGACCTGGGGGGAAACAGTGTGGTTTAGCAGCAGCAGGGCCATCGGGAGGATCTTTGGGAATAGCTTCTGTGCCCCCCTCCTCCCCTTGGCTCTCATGCGGCCTTCAATTTCACCATTGGAAAGAGGTTCACTTTCTTCTAACCCCTGGGAGGTGTCCTTCCCTGCCACCTGTTCTAAGTGTCACTAAAGGCAGTTCAATGGGCAGCATAACTGGATGGTCTACTAAGGAACAGAGAAATGTTCAGGACTGGCAAACTGCCCCACCCTAGAGTTTGCAATGCATTGATCGCTGCTGGGAGGCCTCTGATGACCAGGGCCCCGTTCCCTGGCTGTGTATGCTCTGTGCGGGCTGGTGATGATGGCTTCAAGATCATCTCCCAGTTTCACGGTTAAACTTTGGACATGCATCTGTTGAGTATGGTGGATGTTTTAATCTATTTCAGTCTAGATGTTTGAGATTCCCCTTTCAGGAGTGTGAGTCTTAGTCTTTTTTTTTAATCAGCAGTGTCAATACACACTTATGACTGTATGGTGGAACTGTGTCTTGCAGGTCAGTTTTGGCTAACCAAACTCACACCATTCCCCTGCCCCACTTACCCATGGGCATCCTTCTTCCATATACAGGACGTACAGATTTATTTTATTCCTGCTGACTGCACAGGGCTCTGTTATATCACAGTTTATTTAATCATTTCCCTTTTGATGGATATCTAGGTTACAGCCATTTACTATAATTATTACATACAATGCTATAAGAACTGTTCTTGTTCCTCTGTTTCTCCATACATATCCAGGTCTGTCTGGATAAATAGCAGTGGACATCTTGATTTGTGGGTATGAGGGATATAAGATTTGATAGACATTGATAAATTGCTCTCTGAAAAAGCTACAAAGAATTTACACATTAACATTGGATATACCCAACGGGCATATGGATTACCAAACCTCGTTCTGATGACAAAAACTATTTTTCCTGACTAGGGAAATTGAGGACAAAGTATTCTGGAATCCAGAGTTGGTTGTGATACCCAGGACTGAGTTCTGGAGTGACACTCTAGTACATGAAAGGGCCTGTTTTCTCATACCATCCACAACTCGAGTCTTTAGTCATATTTTAAAATATTTTGCCAGCTAAGAGCAGTGGCTCATGCCTGTATCCCAGCACTTTGGGAGACCAGAGTGGGAGGATCACTTGAGTCCAGGAGTTCAATACCAGCCTGGGCAACACAACAAGACTCCATCTCAACAAAAAAATAAAAAAAAACAGCCAGGTGTGGTGGTGCACACCTGTAGTCCCAGCTACATAGGAGGCTGAGGCAGGAGGATCGCTTGAGCCCAGGAGATTGAGGCTGCAGTGAGTCGTGTTTGTGCCACTGCACTCTAGCCTGAATGACAGAGCAAGATTCTGTCTCAAAAATAAAGTATAGTATTTTGCCAGTCTGACGGAGGGCATAAAGTGCTATCTTGTTTTTGTTTATATTTTTAGAATCAGGATAGCCGGGCATCCTGGTACACACCTGTAGTCCCAGCTATTCAGGAGGCTGAGATGGGTGGATTACTTGAGCCTGGGAGGTTGAGGCTGCAGTGAGCCAAAATTGCACCACTGCATTCCAGCCCGGGGCAACAGAGTGAGACCTCGTTTCAAAAAAAAAAAAAAGTCTCCTGAAATCAGAAGTGATTCCTAATGCATTTTTTCCCTGTTAGATTTTAATTTAACTTAAAAATTTCATCCTAAGGTTTTCACACATTTATTACCTTAAATACTAATCTCTTTTTCTTTTTCTCCTGTAGACCGAAGCTGGGCCAAGATGGCGTCTGTGTTTCGAAGCGAGGAGATGTGTTTGTCACAACTGTTTCTCCAGGTGGAAGCTGCATATTGCTGTGTGGCTGAGCTTGGAGAGCTTGGATTGGTTCAGTTCAAAGATGTAGGTACTGAGTTCTTTGGAGATAAGAGGAAGGCAGGGGTAGGAGTAGATAACTCTTGCAGAGCACTTCTTTATGGTGAACAATAACCATTTTGTAGGGAGAGGAGCCGTGAGCTGGAATCGACGAAATTCTTTAGTTTCAGTGCTTCTGGCTAGGATTTGTCATGACCAGGCAGGTCATTCAAGAGCATGTTCTCCCTCCCTCCATGCCTGTCTCCTCTATAGGAATGTCTTGAAGCTCTAATGCAATCACTACATGTTAGATGTCATTGAATTTTTTTTCTCTTGTGTAGTGTCTTCAAACATTGTATATAGCCAATGGGCATGTAGGTTACCAAACCTTGTTCTGACCATAAAAACTATTTTTCCTGACTAGACAGGCTGAGGACAAAGTATTTTGGATTCCAGAGTTGGTTGTAATACCCGGAATTGAGTTCCGGAGTGATATTCTACAGTTAGACCGTCTTGAGTATGACACTGGGGTATCATTTCCCAGGGGCAGTTTAGACCCTCATCAAGCTCTTAGTCTAATTTAGAAAACCAGCCCTTCTTTACTTCTTCACTAAGGTCAAGGTCAGAGCTAAGCTCCTGCGGGGAAGGATCACATCGTGTTCTTCACATCCCTAGTTCTTCACACAGGACCTCATATGAGGCAGGTCCTCAATAACATTTATTGAGCTGAGCTGACAGTAGAAGTTTTGTTGATGACTGTGATATGTTACATGGAGCTGTGCAGTCTTCAAGGTGTGGTCGTTTTTATGGCCGCATTGAGGATTTTGAGGCTCATTTGGATAGCCAAGGCAGAGAAATAAGGTAAACTTAGATGAGGGTGGACTTCCTTCCTTCTTTCTTTTCTTTTCCTTTCTTTTTTCTTTACCTTTCTTTTCTTTTTTGAGGCAGATATATTATTTGAAAATACTTTCTCCCATGCTGTGGGTTTTTCCACTTTCTATTAAGAAAGTGAAAGGATGCTATTAAGTATCCTTTGATGCACAAAAGTTTTAAATTTTGATTAAGTCAATTTTTTTTTTTTTTTTTTTTTTTGGAGACAGGGTCTCGCTGTGTAACCCAGGCTGGAGTGCTGTGGCATAATTGTGGCTCACTGTAGCCTCGACCTCCCAGGCTCAAGCTATCCTTCTACCTCAGCCCCCTGAGTAGCTGGGACTATAAGTGCACGCCACCATGTTTGGTTAATTTTGTAATTTTTTGTAGAGACAAGGTCTCAAGTGATCCACCAGCCTCGACCTCCCAAATTGTTGGGATTACAGGCCTGAGCCACTGCACCTGGCCAGGACTTTGTTTCTTTTAGAAACGGGAGGGTGAAAGTTGAAGCATTTGGGGGATTGAGTATAAGAACACCAAGGTATGTTTTGCTTGTAACTGGCCTGTCTTGTGCATGGAAGCATCTATTCCTAAGAGAATTCCAGCAACATTCTCTAGTACTAAAAAGATAAAATAACCAAAAGGGGGCTTGGCACAGTGGCTCACGCCTGTAACCCCAGCACTTTGGGAGGCTGAGGTGGGCGGATCACCTTAGGTCAGAAGCTCAAGACCAGCCTGGCCAACATGGTGAAACCCCATCAATTTTGTACTACAAATACAAAAATTAGTAGTCGGTCATGGTAATGGGTGCCTGTAATCCCAGCTACTCGGGAGGCTGAGGCAGAAGAATTACTTGAACCCAGGAGGCGGAGGTTGCAGTGAGCTGAGACTGCACCATTGCCCTCCTTGTCACCTGGGTGACAAGATTGAAACTCAAAAAAAAAAAAAAAAAAACAAAAAAAACCCCAAAAGGAATCTATTGGCAACTGTTGCTACTAATGTGTGTCTTGTGATTCCTCCCCCAGTTAAATATGAATGTGAACAGCTTTCAAAGGAAATTTGTGAATGAAGTCAGAAGGTGTGAATCACTGGAGAGAATCCTCCGTAAGCCAATTTTTTTTTTTTTTGCTTACTGTTCAAATGTGAACTGGCAAGGGGGTCAATAGTTTGCAGGACTTAATTAACGAATGTGTCCCTGTTTGCAATACTTTTTGAGGTGGTCCCAGAGGCCCACCTGGAGGGAATGGGGGAAGTAGGGGTGGGATCCAGGTGCTGTGGCAGCTCCTAGGACGATTCAGGTAGCTGAGCTGAGTGAAAGGCACACGCCTTGCTTGACCTCATTTCTTAGTTACGAGAAAACACAATCACCTTGCGGTTTCTGGTGGGCTTTCATTCTTCAGGTTTTCTGGAAGACGAGATGCAAAATGAGATTGCAGTTCAGTTGCCTGAGAAAAGCCCACTGACCCCGCTCCCACGGGAAATGATTACCCTGGAGGTAGGTTCTCCATTTTGCTGGCCTCCCCAGGTAAGGACAGTAATGAAGCCTGTCTCCTTGAAGGCCCTGAGAGCCACTTGCAGGTCCCGTACCTGGTTGCTGAAGGCAGGGGGACAGGCTTGCATGGTCGTCTCCTTCTCAGGGTTACAGCCCCAGGAAAATCCCAGTGTGCAGTTTTTAGAGCCACACCTGCTGATCTGGAGACAGCTGTTTTCCTTTCTCAGCGTAGCCCTAGGGAAGCTTAGCCTACTTGGAGGAGTTGATTGCTCTTGTGGGCCTTTGATTCTTACAGGCAGCCAGTCTTGTCTGCGGGGTGCCACTGAATGGGCTGAGTGTGGGTATAAGGGGATGTTTTCTAATTCTCTGTCTGGTGGGAAGCAGATGAGTTGGATCCACTCTAGATGGAGGCTGCTTCTCTGACTGGCTTCTGTAGGTAAACTGGCAGAAGACTGCAGTTTTCAAGCACATTTCAGCTGATGGGACTCTCCCTCTTTCCTTCTCTATTTCCTTCCCCTTCTGTCTTTTATAAAAAACACTGAATACTGGCTGGGTGCAGTAGCTCACCCCTGTAATACCACCACTTTGGGAGGCCGAGGCAGGCGGATCACGAGGTCAGGAGTTCGAGACCAGCCTGGCCAACATGGTGAAACCCTGTCTCTACTAAATATACAAAAATTAGCCGGGGGTGGTGGTTACATGCCTGTAATCCCAGCTACTTGGGAGGTTGAGGCACGAGAATTGCTTGAGTCCGGGATGCAGAGGTGGCAGTGAGCTGAGATTGTGCCACTGCACTCCAGCCTGGGCGGCAGAGCGAGACTCCATCTCAAAAACAAACAAACAAAAAACAAAAAAAAACCCCACTGAATATCTGCCACGTGCAAGGTACCTTAGAGAGAAATAAACATGATGCTGCCCTCCAAAGGCTTATAGAGCAGATGGTGGGGACAGGGATGAGGGGCAGGGCTGGGAGAGGAAGTAAAGAGGTAGGCAGAGCCAGACCATGGAGGACCCTGGGGAACTTAATTGAAAAAGCAGGTATTTCATCCTTGGTGGTGGAACAGCTCATTCAAGGCGTGGGCAGGTAGGCAAAGCTTCACCGAGCTGAGCCTTTTCTCTGGCTGGTTTTTATTTTTGTTTTTTAAGATAACTTCAAATTCTTGAAAATTTCAAAGCCATCAGTGGTATAAATCTTGACACTCACATATTAGATTGTCACATCTTCTAGAAAATATTTTGGACCTTATCATGTTTTTTTGAGATGGAGTCTTGCTCTGTTGCCTAGGCTGGAGTGCAGTGGTGTGATCTCGGCTCACTGCAACCTTTGCCTCCTGGGCTCAAGCGATTCTCCTGCCTTAGCCTCCCAAGCAGCTGGGATTACAGGCATGCACCACCATACCCAGCTAATTTTTGTATTTTTAGTAGGGGGGGGGGGGTTTCACCATGTTGTCCAGGCTGGTCTTGAACTCCTGACCTCAGGTGATCCACCCGCCTCGGTCTCCCAAAGTGCTGGGATTACAGGCGTGAGCCACCTCACCTGGCCTGTTTATTGATTTTTTTACTATATTACAAATTAAAATGGAAAAGTATGTAAAATATTTATGTGTTAATTCACTTGAAAGTAACAATAATGTCTCATTACATGCTAACATTTTTAAACTGAAAAATGAAATGTGTGTGTTTTTTTTTAAAAAAACACTTTCATGAGAAGGGTGGCATTGTTTGTGAATTTTTGAAGTGCTTGGCTAATAGAAGACAGCTTGTTTCTCACACCTGCTTCTACTTTAAATCTGTTGGTGATGTGCTGTTTTTATTGAAGTAGAGGAAGATAATCCAGCCTTACACAGATAAGTGGTGGGAAAAAAGAGGAATATTTTAATAGCCTTTTCAAATAATTGTGGATATTCTTTTTTGATATTACACTGAAACTTGACAAGCATAGAGCCTGTCTTGATTTTGTTAAACAGGTAACATGTGCTGCTTTTGTTTTCAAACTGAGTTGGCTGTAGTACCTTAAAAAAGTAATTCATCCAACTGGGTTTAGTTTTGGCTGACTTCAACCATGCCAAGGCACACACATTTTCAAGTTTCACCATCTTAAGTTTAAAAGATTCAATTTTGACTGATATTAATAAGCTTTTCTGGGTGGGGAGAGCTAACATTTGAGTGGATAGCCCTTTTTATTTTGTTGTGAAATTTATTGTTTTGGGCTATATTGTTTATCTTTTATCTCTTTGGTAAGGGTGTCTCTTAGATGGATTTAAAAAATATATAGTGGCTCACGCCTGTAATCCCAGCACTTTGGGAAGCCAAAGCGGGTGTATTGCTTGAGGTCAGGAGTTCGAGACCAGCCTGACTAACATCGTGAAACCCCATCTCTATTGAAAATACAAAAATATTAGCCAGGTGTGGTGGTGCATGCCTGTAATCCCAGCTACTCCAGAGGCTGAGGCAGGAGAATTGTTTGAACCCAGGAGGGGGAGGTTGCAGGAAACCCAGATCACACTACTGCACTCCAGCCTGGGTGACAGAGCGAGACTGTGTCTCAAAAAAAAAAAAAAAAAAAAAAAAAGCATGATATTTTAAGGTGTTAAAGCTCTACATTCATAAATTTGTGGGAACAGATAAGGGGAAATCAGATGTGTGCACAAGTCTTTCCTTAGTGTTTTTCTTCTGAATGTTATTTGCTGTAAAAAGGAAATTAAAACAGCACCAGGGCTGGGCGATGCCTGTAATCCCAACACTTTGGGAGGCCAAGGCAGGAGGATTGCTTGAGCTCAGGAGTTTGAGACCAGTCTGCCCAACATAATGAGACTCTGTCTCCACAAGAAAATGAAAAAAATCAGCTGGGTGTGGTGGTGTGCACCTGTGGTCCCAGCTACGTGGGAGGCTGAGGCAAGAGAATGGCTACCAGAAGGTCGAGGCTGCAGTAAGCTGTGTTCACACCACTGTACCCTAGCCTGGGCGACAGAGTGAGACCCTCTCTCAAAAAAAACAAAAACAAAACCCACCAGCATAAAAGTAGGAGAGTAATATATTTTACCATTCATTGCTCACTGGGATTGATTTGTTGATTGATTGATTTGACTAATCCTGCAGTTAGCTATGTTGCCCCAACATTGCTAGAGAGTCGAATCCTTTGGCAAGAGTACACCAATGGCTCTGGGCCCCTGCCTTGTCCAGTTTCTAAAGAGGCTTTTATAACAGTCCTAGAGGAAATACTAATTCAGGGGGGAAGAAAAAAACCAGCATCCCAGCAGAAATTGCCCTGACTTTTCCTTGTTTTCAGGCTTTATTCTCATGCAGCTATACTTTTATATAATTATATATCCGTTGTGTATGGTAATGGCAGCATTATTTTTATGGCATCATTAAGTGGATAGAGGAAATGATTGGGAAATGAAGATTTACTTTTCCCCCCAACTTTGTGTCATTATATTCAGTATTCAAAATTCAAGGTAATGGCTGTCTCCGAGAGGGGTGGGAATGGAGTGAAACTGAAGCTGGATGATGGGTGGATGAGATTCTCTCTGCTTCTCTGTGTTTGAAATTTTCCATAGTAATTCAATTTTATCTGATACTAAGCATTTCAGGGAGAGCTAACATTTACAGGATTATCATTTATTGTTTTTAAAAAAATCTGTTTGTGCCAGGCGCAGTGACTCATGGCTGTAATCCCAGCACTTTGGGAGGCCGAGGTGGGTGGATCACTTGAGGTCAGGAGATCAAGACTAGCCTGGCCAATATGGTGAAACCCTGTCTCTACTAAAAATACAAAAAAATTAGCTGGGCCTGGTGGCGCGCGCCTGTAATCCCAGCTACTTGGGAGGCTGAGGAAAGAGAATCGCTTGAACCCCGAGAGGTGGAGGTTGCAGTGAGCCAAGATCGTGCCACTGCACTCCAGCCTGGGTGACAGAGTAAGACTTTGTCTTAAAAACAAAATCAAAACACAAAAACAACTCTGTTAACAGTGTCTTTTAGATGGATTGAAAACTAGCATGATAATCTCTTCTTTAATTGGTGACCTTAATCCATTTCCATTTATTGTGATTTCTGATTCACTGGCTTTTTTGGTTATTAGTCGTTTTGTTTTTTACTTCCCTTCCCTTTCCTGTCTTTCTGTAATACCTGCCAACCCTTCCCCACTACCCCTTCGTGTGCAAGCTGTAGATGACAGTTACACTTAACACTTCAAGACACATATTCACTAAATTTTTCTCATAATATTTGCTACTGGTTCAATTATCACCCCTTTGTGGATATATGTCCTTTTTTTACCTGATAGCCTTTAAGGTTTTGTCTTTATTCTAGAGTTTCACTCCTGTGTGTTTCAGTGTGAATTTGTTATTGCTTTTGTTAAACATTAAATTGAATTAGTAGAATTTTTTTTTTTTTTTAAGACAGTCTCTCACTCTGTTGCCCAGGCTGGACTGTAGTGGCGCCATCTCGGCTCACTGCAAGCTCCGCCTCTTGGGTTCACGCCATTCTCCTGCCTCAGCCTCCCAAGTAGCTGGGACTACAGGCACCCACCACCACATCTGGCTAATTTTTTGTGTTTTTAGTAGAGATGGGGTTTCACTGTGTTAGTCAGGATGATCTCGATCTCCTGACCTCGTCATCTGCCCGCCTCAGCCTCCCAAAGTGTTGGGATTGCAGGCGTGAGCCACCGCGCCTGGCTAAATTAGTAGAATTTTTATGAAACATGTAAGGTATAAAAAGTAAGGATCAGCACACACCATGTGTCTGTTGTCCTGTGTAAGATAACGGTACCCATAGGGACATTCATAAAAACCTGTGTGCCCCTCCTCACCCCTCCTCCATCTCCTTTCCCCTCTTCCCTTCCAGATCATCATTATCCTCACTTTTGTATTTTTCTTTATTTCTTCATAGTTTTATTACATATTTATTTTTCTAAATAACATATGGTATAGCTTTACATGTTAAAAATTTTTATCTAAATGGAACTATATTGTTTATTCTTCTGCAACTTGCTATTTCATCATTTCATATATATATTACATACATATACATATATGTGTGTGTGTGTGTATATATATATATTTTTTCTTTTTTTTTTTTTGAGACAGAGTCTAAAAAAAAGCTTCTTCACCCAGGTAGGAGTGCAGTGGTACGATCTCTGCTTACTATAACTTCCGCCTCCCGGGTTCATGCCATTCTCCTGCCTCAGCCTCCCGAGTAGCTGGGACTACAGGCATGTGCCACCAGGCCCGGCTAATTTCTGTATTTTTAGTAGAAACGGGGTTTCACCATGTTGGCCAGGCTGGTCTTGAACTTCTGACCTCAAGTGATCCACTAGCCTCAGCCTCCCAAAGTGCTGGGATTACAGGCTGAGCCACCGTGCCAGACCCATCATTTTCTATTTTAAGACTCCATATTATTTCTTGTTTCTCAAGTTATTTTTATTATTATTTATTTTTTTGAAATGGAGTCTTGCTCTCTCGCCCAGGCTAGAGTGCAGGGGCATGATCTTGGCTCACCACAGCTTCTGCCTCCCGGGTTCAAGCAACTCTCCTGCCTCGGCCTCCTGAGTAGCTAGGATTATAGGCACACGCCACAATCCCTGGCTAATCTTTCTATTTTTGGTAGAGAGAGGGTTTCTTTTTTTTTTTTTTTTTTTTTTTTTGAGACAGAGTCTTGCTCTGTTGCCCAGGCTGGAGTGCAGTGGTGTGATCTCGGCTCACTGCAACCTCTGCCTCCTGGGTTCACACCATTCTCCTGCCTCAGCCTCCCGAGTAGCTGGGACTACAGGTGCCCGCCACCACGCCCGGCTAATTTTTTGTATTTTTAGTAGACATGGGGTTTCACTGTGTTAGCCAGGATGGTCTTGATCTCCTCACCTTGTGATCCACCCACCTCGGCCTCCCAAAGTGCTGGGATTACAGGCGTGAGCCACTGCACCCAGCCTGGCCTAGTGTTTTAAATGAGGAGAGGCATGATTTGCCAAAATATCTTGACTTCTCCATGAAGTGGCCATCCACTCCTCCAAGTACTTCCTAATCCTATCATTTGGTGATGGAACTCTTAAGAGAGTGTGCATGTGTGCGTGTGTGTCTGTGTGTGTGTGTATTAGGGTCTGCAATCATGTTATGTGCTGATTCCTTTGATTTTTTTTAAGTCATCTGTTGTGGGTAATGTATTTCAGGAATGTCATAGCACTTTCTGTCGGCTTACCTTCTTTTTCCTTCCTGCATAGACTGTTCTAGAAAAACTGGAAGGAGAGTTACAGGAAGCCAACCAGAACCAGCAGGCCTTGAAAAAAAGCTTCCTAGAACTGACGGAACTGAAATACCTCCTGAAGAAAACCCAGGACTTCTTTGAGGTGGTCACGTGGGGATGATTTACTAAAGGGCCCGTTCCTCAGAACCTCAAATTTCCATTTCGGAAACTGGCTGGCCTGGGATCTGAGTAAATCACTCTGTTTCTGTTCCATGGCTGGGCTATTGGTGAGGGCGGGGGAGTATTTTGGGTGGAATAATTGTAGTGCTAGTTGAATTGAAGGGAAAAATATTATGGTGCTAAGTAAAATGTATGTGCTGAAAATGGCTCGGGCAGAAAGAGAAGTCAGAACCAAGCACAGCAGTTGGTTTGAGAAGTTTTCGGGTTTTGGTAGGAAGAGACCAGGGAAGCTTTTTGATCTGTCCCGGAGCACTCTGTTTTCTGACTTCTGTTAACTTTTTGTGGAAAATTAAAGCTTCACTAAAACCAGAGAAAATCTTGAGGTGTGGGTGCCTTTTGAGTTTCCCTAAATATATTTAAATGAAAATCATAGTGCTTTGACTTTCAGACGGAGACCAATTTAGCTGATGATTTCTTTACCGAGGACACTTCTGGCCTCCTGGAGTTGAAAGCGGTGCCTGCACATATGACCGGAAAGTTGGGGTTAGTGTAACTCTTCTGTGTAGGTGGGTTCCTGGTCCTGGCGTGTGATTTCTGAGTGAGTGAATGAATGGGTGAACAAATAGCCACTGGAATGGTGACTGTTTCCCATGGATACAAAGCCTCTGCCGGGGATAGACCCATGTGTAACTTACTAGGTTGGTGGAGTCGGAAGTGGTGTCAGCTTCTTGTTAGTGGCGACACTAACCTCCTTGAGCCTGAAGACTGCAATGTTTATATTGCTCCCCCATGGGAAACTGTGGGGATTGTTGTTCAGATGAGTTATCACAACTCTTCCCTGGCGTTGGAACCAGACTATGGGACATATGTTTTTCCTTTCTCTTTAAAGTACTATTTTGGGGGTTGGGCGTGGTGGTTCACACCTGTAATCCCAGCACTTTGGGAGGCTGAGGTGGGTGGATCACTTGAGGTCAGGAGTTTGAAACCAGCCTAGCCAACATAGTGAAACCCCCATCTCTACTAAAAATACAAAATTAGCTGGGCATGTTTGCACACACCTGTAATACCAGTTACTGAGGAAGTTGAGGCAGGAGAATTACTTGAACCCTGGAAGCAGAGGTTGCAGTGAGCCAAGATCATGCCACTGAACTCCAGCCTGGGCAACAGAGCAAGACTCCAGCTCAAAAAAATAAAATAAAATATTACTTTGATAATAAAATGCATTTGGAGTTTGAATTTTTATTTTTTATTTTTATTTTTTGAGATGGAGTCTCTATCTGTTGCCCAGGCTGGAGTGCAGTGATGCGATCTCGGCTCACTTCAAGCTCTGCCTCCCAGGTTCACACCGTTCTCCTGCCTCAGCCTCCTGAGTAGCTGGGACTACAGGCGCATGCCACCCAGCTAATTTTTTTGTGTTTTTAGTAGAGACGGAGTTTCACCGTGTTAGCCAGCATGGTCTCGATTTCCTGACCTTGTGATCTACCCGCCTTGGCCTCCCAAAGTGCTGGGATTACAGGTGTGAACCACTGCGCCCAGCCTGAATTTTTATTTGTATTTTTTTGACACGGGGTCTCGCTCTGTTGCCCAGGCTGGAGTGCAAAGGTGCAATCATAGCTCACTGCAGCCTTGACCTCCCAGGCTCAAGTAATCTTCTTACCTCTGCCTTGCGAGTAGCTGGACCACAGGCATGCACCATGATGTCAGGCTAATTTTTTAAAAATTTTTTAATAAAGATGAGACCTTGCTGTGTTGCCCAGGATACATTTTTAAATGTAATTAGAAATGGGGGCCAGATGTGGTGGCTCATGCCTGTAATCCCAACACTTTGGGAAGCTGAGGCAGGAGGATCACTTGAGGCCAGGAGTTTGAGACCAGCCTGGGCACTGTCTAAAAAAAAGTTTTTTAATAAAAAAAAAAAGAAATGGGATAGTTATGCAATCAAGTTATTTCCAAGAAGCAGTAATATGATGTGTTATAGCCATGAAAATAATGTGGCGATTCCAAGTGGTAGGATTTTGTTCAGTGCCTAAGTGAAATTGATGCATTTTAAAGCATTTCTGAAAGTTGTGAGTTTGGGATTTATGATTTTTTTATTCAATATGTATTTGAGGGCCTGATATTTGAGGCACCAGGCATTGAATTTGAAATGAAAATAAAAATATTTATTAGAAATGTTTGATCAGAAGGTAATACAGGATTAATGTACATTTAAAGTAATAAGCCAGTGAAAGTCACTGGTTAACATGAAAAGTTTAGGTCAGCAGTTATCTACATCCTTGGATAATGGAAAAAACAGATAAAAATAGACGTCAATATATGTTTCCCTCTTAGTATTAAAATATTTTTGGAAAAACACATAGAGACCACTGTTGAATATTTGCTACCATTAGCTACAATGCTATCGATGAATGGTCTATCATATTCTTTTCTTTTTTTTTTTTTTTTTTGAGACTGAGTTTCACTCTTTTGCCCAGGCTGGAGTGCAATGGCGTGATCTTGGCTCACTGCAGCCTCCGCCTCCCAGGTTCAAGTGATTTTCCTGCCTCAGCCTCCTGAGTAGCTGGGATCACAGGTGCGCGCCACCATATGTGACTAATTTTGTATTTTTCAGTGGAGATGAGGTTTCACCATGTTAGCCAGGCTGTTCTCAAACTCCTGGCCTCAGGTGATCTGCCCACCTTGGCCTCCCAAAGTGCTGGGATTACAGGTATGAGCCTCTGCGCCCGGCCGGTCTATCATATTCTTAATTGCAGTTAGTGATGATATGGTATTGGAATGATTAAGAAAACTTCAAGATATCAAAAAACCAGGAGGTCAGAGGGACTTAGGGCAAGTCGGGGCTGGATGCGGGCTGGCCTTGGGACCCCTGTCGGTAGAGCTGTGTCTGGGTTCCTCCTGCTCATAGAGTGAATGGCCCTTCCTTTCATGGTGCGTCTTCATATCCTGCAGGGCCTTCTCTCTGCACCCCAATCCCTGTGCCTCAGGAATGTCTTCCCTTCTGGCTGCCTAGGTTCATAGCTGGTGTGATCAACAGGGAGAGGATGGCTTCCTTTGAGCGGCTGCTGTGGCGAATTTGCCGAGGAAACGTGTACTTGAAGTTCAGTGAGATGGACGCCCCTCTGGAGGATCCTGTCACGGTGGGAACCTCAGGCTGCGAGAACTTTCTCTGAGACTTCCCATAGCCCTCACCAGAAGCGCTTCATTCTCCCAAAACACGGGGGGTCTTTAGTTTGATGAGACTAATATCTGTTTCCTTTCTTTCTCCTTTTTTTCCTTCCCTTTTACTTTGTTCCTTTTTAAAAAATATATATTTGAAAGGTCAGTTCAAGGGCTGATTCTTATCAATACCTCATAATTGGTTCATTCTTCCCAGAGACATAGCTATACTTTTCTCTAGAACTTAGTTATGCGAGTACTATCCTAGGCGGCAGCTGTGTCTTACAGAACTGAGAACTGATTGAAGTCAGCTTCTCAAGCTTCAGTGTGCACGTGAGCATAGAGATCACCTGGGGATCTTGTTAAAATGCAAATTCCAGACCAAGCATGGTGGCTCATGCCTGTAATCCCAGCACTTTGGGAGGCCAAGGTGGGAGGATCGTTTGAGGTCAGCGGGTCAAGACCAGCCTGGGCAACATAGCAAGACAACAGCTCTACAAAAAATAAAAAAAAGTTACCCAGATGTGGTGGCACACGCCAGTAGTCCCAGCTACTTAGTAAGCTGAGGTGGGAGGACAGCTTGAACCCAGGAGGTCAAGGCTGCAGTGAGCTATGATCACGCCACTGCACTCCAGCCTGGGAAACAGAGTGAGACCCTGTCTCAAAAAAAAAAAAGGCTGGACACGGTCGCTCATGCCTGTAATCCCAGCATTTTGGGACGCCAAGGTGGGCAGATCACCTGAGGTCAGGAGTTTAAGACCATCCTGGCCAACATGGTGAAACCCCATCTCTACTAAAAATATTAAAATTAGCCAGGCGCGGTGGTGCACACCTGTAGTCCCAGCTACTTGCGAGGC
This sequence comes from Papio anubis, assembly GCF_008728515.1. Taxonomy (NCBI): domain Eukaryota; kingdom Metazoa; phylum Chordata; class Mammalia; order Primates; family Cercopithecidae; genus Papio; species Papio anubis. The sequence goes on from NC_044979.1 coordinate 19,905,940, forward strand.
TGAGGCAGGAGAATCGCTGGTACCCCAGAGGTGGAGGTTGCAGTGAGCTAAGATTGCGCCACCGTATTCCAGCCTGGGTGACAGAGCAAGACTCCCTCAAAAAAAAAAAAAAAAAGATTCTGAGTCGGTGGGTCTGTGTGGAGCTTGAGACTCTGCAGTTCTTACAACTCCCAGAGAATGCTGATTATATATTTGCCAATAGATCCCACACTTCAAACAACAAGGCTTTGAGGGGGCTCAGCCCTGAGTGCCATACAGTTGTTGCTGTGAATTCAGTCGGCTTTTGCTGTCTCACCTTCCAGTTCGTATTTAATCCACTTACTCTTTAATTCCAAGAAGCTAGGCTTATTTCTGAGCGTCTATCATCTTTTTCAGATTAGAAGCTAAAAAAATTAATTGTAATAAAAAAATTCATTTTGATGAAAAACAACTTTAAAATAAATGAAATTTAAAATAAGAAAGATTATGAAAAAAAATGAGAAGCCCCGTCATCACTCTAATGTCTTCATTTGTATTTTGCCTCTTGTACTATTTTCTCTATAGCCATAGACAGGTGTAATTTTATATGATTATTATATACACAGAAATAATTTTTTTCTCCTCTTTGTTTTGCCTAATGTGAGATCCCTCCCCATATGACTGTGCATCCCTTATAAAGATTTTTTTTTTTAATTTGACATTGAATCATCACTTTTTATAATCCTGTTTTGACATATAACAGTCATGGTGGGAGAGAAAGTAAAAGCATCTGGAAAAAGATGAGCGTGGACACCAAAGGTCACCAAAGGGAAGTCATGAGATTAGAGCAGATTCCTGATTCTGGTGGATCAGGAGAAAAGAAAACTTAAGAGACTCAGAAAAGGACCAGGGTAGACTCCACAGGTAGAGAAACCTTTTGGAAATAAAGTAACGCAGCAGCTCTGAAAATCCTAAAACACCGCCACCTGCTCCTGTAAGGAAATGCCAAAGACAGGATTCATTTTGATAGTGGTTTAAGGGATACCTCATGTGTCCACTCAGTTGATGTGACATTACCTATCTGTTTTGGACACTTTATTTCTAATTTTTCTCCAGAATGTAGACACCATGATGAGCATCTTTATGCATGTGGATTTTTATTTGCTTTTGAATTACTTCCATAATAAACAAGTTCAAGGAAAATAGGATTGCTGGCTTAAAGGGTGTGGGGATTTTAATGACACCTGATGGGGCCCAACAAATGGCCTTTCAGTGACTTTTCTGATTCCGGTGCCTTGAATAGTGTGTGATGAGTCTGTTGGATTTGTCATAACTTTTCCAACAATAGGTTTTGTTTTTGTTTTGGGGGGTTTCTTTGAGACAGGGTCTCACTCTGTCATCCAGGCTGGAGTACAGTAGTATGATCATGACTCACTGTAGCCTGAACTTCCTAGGCTCAAACAACCCTCCCACCTCAGCCTCCCTGGTAGCTGGGACCGCAGGTGAGCACCACCACGCTCGGCTGATTCTTGTATTTTTTGTAGAGATGGGGTTTTACCATGTTGCCCAGGCTGGTGTTGAACCCCTGGGCTCAGGCAATCCACCCACCTTAGCCTCCCAAAGTGCTGGGATTACAGGTGTGAGCTATTGCACCCGGCCTGGGTTTTGTAATTTTACCTTTACCCTCTCAAACTAAATGAGAATGAAAGAATGCATTGTTTCCGCTCGTATTTCTTTGCTTGCAGTAAGAGTTAAACATTTGCATGTCTGCTTGTGGAAAACATCTTCCTTTCTTGTGAATTGTCCAACTTGGACTTGACAAGTGTGATCTAAGCAGCAGTCTTATGGCACACAAGCAACTGTGTGAGTCAAAAAATCTGAGCAACTGTATGTATGAGTCAAAAACTGGGCATGGCTTTACCTTTGTTAAATATCAAACACCTACTCATCCCCAAAATGTCAGTGTTGTGTGTTAATTGACTCTGGTGAGCCAGTTTATCAGCCAGCTATATTCGTTTTAGGCCTTGCAATATTCTCTTCCGAATGTTTTCTTGTTTATTATCACATCTCTTAAGTGTGGGGCTTAGAGCTGAATATAAGGTCTGGCTGTGGTCCAACCAGCGTCGGGAACAGGGAGCTTGTCACCTTAAGGCTGCATCAGCCTCTGTGAGGTCTTGGATGGCCTTGCTCTCAACTGTGGGCTATGAACTTAGAGGAACTGGGAAAGTTACGGTTTCCCAGTTTTAAATTTATGAATTGTGTAAGCCTAAAAACAGGACTTTACATTTCTCTCTGTTATGTTTTAACCAGAAAGAAACCCCCTTCTTTTTCTTTTCTTTTTTTAACTTATTCTGATTTTCCAGAAAGAAGAAATTCAGAAGAACATATTCATCATATTTTACCAAGGAGAGCAGCTCAGGCAGAAAATCAAGAAGATCTGCGATGGGTAAGAGGGAGTGAAGGGCTGTTTCTTCAGTGATTTGGACCAGGATTGGGTAAAGAGATCTGCAGTGCCAAACACACGCGACTGTGGCTTCTAGAGGTCAGTAAGGCTGTAGAATAACTTTCTCACATAAAAGTCAGCCCCAACTGATTTTTAATAGTTGTGAGAATATGAATAGGAGAACTTGAATACGCAAAATGTGAGGGGAACTAAAAGCGGACACGTTCCCCATTTCAGTCTATTCCATCTGAGACTTTTCATTAACTGCTGAAGAGTGAGCCAACTGCATGGCTAACTTGTTTGGGATTTTACAGAATCATGTTACGTGTAGCTCTGTAGAAGCAGAAATGACGCAGTGCAGAGGGTATTAATGCATTAAAGAGGATATTCATACATTACTAGATTCTAAAAGCAAGAGGCAATTCCAGCCTGCAGTCTTATTTACCTAACAACTCACGGGTTTTATGGTTTGAATGAAGCTCATTCGTATAAAAGAACTGCAGCCTCAATTCACAGCACAAGTGACGTACTGGGGAACCCTGATGACTGGGACTCCTTTTCCAGTGGCCAAAGATGCAGTTATTCTAGGATAGGTTGGCCATCTAAAGTCAGCAAACGATGTCTTAGCAGAAAAGGGGGTGCAGAATGCTTTGCAGCAAGAACCCACCTGTGTCCCTTGGAATATATTAAACAGGTTTCGAGCCACTGTCTACCCTTGTCCAGAGCCTGCGGTGGAGCGCAGAGAGATGTTGGAGAGCGTCAACGTGAGGCTGGAAGATTTAATCACCGTGAGTGAGGGGTTCGGGCGCATGGTCTGATGGAGGGCTGCCTCTGCTGTTTTCATACAAGCCCTGCCCCCCAGGGCCCTCACTGTGAGGCTGGCTGGAATGCTGGCTATGCCTTTCTGGTTGTGGCTGTGGAAGATTTCACAACTGGGAAACTGTTTGATAAGCTAGCGGGAACGATGCTGTGTCTTAAGAATGCTTTGCCCAGGCTCAGATTTGACCACAGCCCTAGTCAGCCTTCAGGTGGTCACCCCGATCTGATAAAAGACACCCTTTATTGCCAGCCTCGGCCTAGACGGAATCTATGATCTAACCACCCAGCCAATTAAGTTGAACAACCAGTTTGACCGATTATTTTCCCACTGAATTGCCCGGTTGTTTAAGCTGACGGGTTAATTCTGTAAAAACAGTGAGTCTGGTTTCACCACGTGAACATTCATTCATCCCAAACTCATTGTCTTTGTGAAGTCTGTCACCATCCAGGGTGACACTCAACACGCTTATGATCAGAACGCTTTCTTCAATCACAGCAGCTTTGAAAGTCATCACTGAAAGCAGCTTGGCCTCCCTCAGCTGGCAGACTCTCGTCAGTGCGAGAGTTCAACAGAACTTTTGGTTGTGATGAAAGAGTCATGTGGCCTGCGCCGTCTAACGCTGCAGTCACCAGCCACATGTGGCTATTGAGTCCTTGAAACATGGCTAGTGACACTAAGTCATTTAGTTTTTATTTTTATTTTTATTTTTTTTTGAGACAGAGTCTCGCTCTGTCACCCAGGCTGGAGTGCAGTGGCCAGATCTCAGCTCACTGCAAGCTCCGCCTCCCGGGTTTACGCCATTCTCCTGCCTCAGCCTCCCGAGTAGCTGGGACTACAGGCGCCCGCCACCTCGCCCGGCTGGTTTTTTGTATTTTTTTTAGTAGAGACGGGGTTTCACCGTGCTAGCCAGGCTGGTCTCGATCTCCTGACCTCGTGATCCACCCATCTCGGCCTCCCAAAGTGCTGGGATTACAGACTTGAGCCACTGCGCCTGGCCTTATTTTTAATTTTAATTCAATTTAAATTTTAGGGCTGGGTGCGGTGGCTCATGCCTGTAATCCCAGCACTTTGGGAAGCTGAGGTAGGTGGATCACTTGAGGTCAGCAGTTCAAGACCAGCCTGACCAAACTGGTGAAACCCCATCTCTATTAAAAATACAAAAATTAGTCAGGCATTACCTGTAGTCTAGTCCCAGTTACTCGGGAGGCTGAGGCAGGAGAATTGTTTGAACCTGAGAGACAAAGGTTTCAGTGAGGCAAGATCACGCCACTGCACTCCAGCCTGGGCAACAAAGCGAGACTCCATCTCAAAATAAAATAAAAGGAAATAAAATAAATAAAATTTAGTAGCTGCATGTGGCTATGGTAGAAGTCAACTCAGTTTTAGACTCTGGACAAGTATGTTAAGAAATTAGATATGTGCGTCTTTCAAAACCCTTAGGCTAGCAGACAACTTTAATTTTCCAGAAAATCTGTGTTTATTTATTTTTTTTTTTGAGACAGAGTTTTGTTCTTGTTGCCCAGGCTGGAGTGCAGTGGTGCAGTCTTGGCAACCTCTGCCTCCCGGGTTCAAGCAACTCACCTGCCTCAGCCTCCCAAGTAGCTGGGATTACAAGCATGCGCCACCATGCCCAGGCTGATTTTGTATTTTCAGTAGAGATGGGGTTTCTCCATGTTGGTCAGGCTGGTCTCAAACTCCCGACCTCAGGTGATCCACCCGCCTCGGCCTCCCAAAGTGCTGGGATTACAGGCGTGAGCCACTGCGCCCAGCCTGTGTTTAATGTTTTAATCCTCTCCATTCCTTCTTTGTCACTTGTGAAGAACGCTGTTTCGCCTGAAGCCATTGAAGTCCTTTCCTCCCAGTACACCATGCTTGATTTTATGAAAATGTCATGAGGAGAATGGAAAAGAAATTCTGCTAACTGTGTGCTTACATTTAGTATGACGGGGGCTTCAGGTGGTCCCAGCTGAGCACCTTCTACAGGGGCAGCTTTCTCCTTTGGTTCAGTCCCTGCCAAAGATGAATCTTAGGCACTATCTGATCCCGAGGCATTTAATTCGGGCTGCGCTCTTTGAGGTTTCTGAAAGTCTCATCTGTGCTGAGGTGCTTTTGTCTCCTGGAAATCCCCAGGCCAGGTGGCATTATATTGCTAAGTGACAGGTAGTATTGGCTTGTGAGACACTTCAGTGGGCCTCATGGCTCTCATTAATCTTAGAGCCACCATGTGTCTCTTACAGTGTGTCTCTTACAGAGGCCATGCGTACTGAAAAAGATTACCTTGTTTGTTGCATCATCAAAACATAAAAATGATTTCCATTAAATAAATTCTGTGTGGGCCCAGTTGTCCATTCATTCCTTCATTTGTTCACTTGTCATGTATTGGAGGGATTATGTATGTAAAGCGTTGTGGTAGATGTAGGAGTCTCTTAGGGTTGCTCAAACAAATTACTGCAACCTGGGTGGCTTAAGACAATAGGGATTTATTCTGTGGCGGTTCTGGAGGCCAGAGGTCTGAAATCAAGGCGTCAGCAGGGCCGTGCTCCCTCCGAAGACCTGAAGGCAGCCGAAGACCTGAAGGCAGCCGCTCCTTGCCTCTCCCCGGCTCTGGTGCCATGGGCCATCCTCCGCATTCCTTGGCTCGCAGGTGCCTCCTTCAATTTCTGCCTCCGTTGTCATGTGGTATTCTTCCCTGTGTGCCTCCGTGTCCCTGTTTCTTATAGGGACAGTGGTCATATGGAATTAGGGCCCATTGGAATGCAGTATGACCTCATCTTAACCTGATTCCACCTACAGAGACCCTCTTTCCAAAAAGGCCATATTCACAGATCTCAGAATTTAGGACTCTTTTACGTGGACAGTTCAACCCATAAGAATAGGACAATGAGGAATTTAGAAGAAAAGGAAAATACAATCTCTGCCTAAGGGTTTTAGCCTCGAGGAGGGGAGATAAACTGCTCAGGAGAGTTAAAGGCCAGGTGACAGCCACAGGTCAGAGGAGCCTTCTCAGAGCAGAGGAAGCTGCTGTGGCCTGTGGCCCTCCATTTTCGGCACATTGTCAAACAGCTCTGTGAAGGTTCTCTGTTTTCCTGCGTGTTGTTTCTTGTATAGGTCATAACACAAACAGAGTCTCACCGCCAGCGCCTGCTGCAGGAAGCTGCTGCCAACTGGCACTCCTGGCTCATCAAGGTGCAGAAGATGAAGGCCGTGTACCACATCCTGAACATGTGCAACATCGACGTCACCCAGCAGTGTGTCATCGCCGAGATCTGGTTCCCGGTGGCAGATGCCACACGTATCAAGAGGGCACTGGAGCAAGGCATGGTGTGTGGCAAGTGGAGCCGGGGGGGGGGGGGTCTGATGAGTCAGCCCCGTCTGCTGGGCTCTCAGAGGGTGTCGGCCTCATGGGCAACATGAACTCAAGTGACTGGGTGGTAGGATTGCTTCTTTCATCTTTGTGTCTTCAGTGCTTAACCCCGCTCGAGGACATAAAAGAAATTCCTTCGTTTTTTCAGTGTTTGACAGTTGGTCACCATTTTTTGATCTTTGGTGAGTACACACTGAGCCTTTTTTTTTTTTTTTTTTTTTTTTTTAGACGGAGTCTCACTCTGTAGCCCAGGCTGTTGTGCAGTGGCACAATCTTGGCTCACTGCAACCTCCGCCTCCCGGGTTCAAGCGATTCTCCTGCCTCAGCCTCCTGAGTAGCTGGGATTACAGGTGTTCACTACCACATCCAGCAAATTTTTGTATTTTTGGTACAGATGGGGTTTCACCATGTTGGCCGGGCTGGTCTTAAACTCCTGACCCCAGGTGATTCGCCTTGCCTGCCTCGACCTCCCAAAGTGCTAAGATTACAGGTGTGAGCCATCATGCCTGACCATACTGTGCATTCATGTGCCAGTGTCTCAGCTAGACTATGGTTCGGAGGGGGGGGTGTCTTTTTTTTTTTTCTTATTAAAGATGGGGATCTCGCTATGATGCCCAGGCTGGAGTGCAGGGCTGTTCACAGGCATGGGCATACTGCCCTACAGCCTCAAACTCCTGGGCTCAGTTGATCCTCCCGTCTCAGCCTCCCAAGTGGCTAGAACTACAGGCACACACCACCATGCCCAGCTCTACTCTGCTAGAGTGTAAATACTAAGTGTTACCTCATGGAGGTTATAGTCTAGCTGGAAAGACAAATAACCAAGCACCTATAATAAGAGCCAAAATATGTAGATTGCTTGCTGTGTGCCAGCAATGCGCTAAGCACTCTGTCCTTGTTGAGTTCTTACCACCCCCTCCATTCATTCCTTAGACATTCCCTGTGTACTAGGAATGGATCTAGGGCTTATGCACTGGCAGGCCAAGGCTCTGCTTTGATAGACATTCTAGAAAGGGACACGGAGGTATGTCCGTGACTAATGAGACTTCAAGCAGTGATGAGTGGTGGGCAGGAAACCAAGCAGGGGACAGTGAGGGGCGGGATGGGGAGAGGGGGCTTGTTCTGATCACGTTATTCACCCCATTGAAGGAGGGCCCCCCCTCTTCCCGAAATAGTACAAGATGGCTGAACACATTACCCCGACACTGGACAGACGGGCTTGACAGCTGTTTTTAGTCACTCGTCCTCAGAGCTCAGGGGAGAACACCGCATGCCATGTGGGCCACACAGGGCTTGCCCTCGGGAACTGTGCTTGGGAGCAAAGTGAACCAGCAGGGCCGGTGGGAGGCAGGCTCTGCAGTGAATGAGGGTGAGGTGACCTTTGGTTCCTGCAGAAGGATGTGATTAGCTTGTTTGAATGATTTCACGGGGTGGCACGAGTGAAACCATTAGGTTGAGGACTGGGTGGCATGCAGCTGGTTCAGCTGATGGGGAACTAGCTGGGTGGGAAGCCTGCCCTACTAGCTGGGTGGCATATCTGGTGATGGCAGATCTCGTGGTATCTGAAGAAGCCCCCTCTAAGCAGGCAGCTGGGAAGATTGGGGGCGGGAGGAATGGTTTTCAGATAGAGGGATCTGAAGGTAAAGGCCTTGTAGTAGGAATGGAGTAGAAGGTGGGGGCTTTCTTTATCCCCTTTGTACAGATAAAGAAATGGAGGCACAGGAAGTAGAAGTAACCTGACCACAGTCCTATACCCAGGAGGCAGGATTTGAATACAGAAACTGTTCCTCATGCACTCCCATGTCCCCACATCATGGTCCAAAAACCACCTAAATGGGGCACTTAAAAAGCGTTTCAACCAGGCCGGGCAGGGCAGGGGTGCATCCTGGAGGAAGTGATGCGTGCACAGAACGGTAGGAGGCTGGCCAGGGAGCAGGTGAAGGGAGGTGGGGCGGGGTGGGGCCTCCCGAAGGCAGCGGAGGATTGAAGCTGGGATGATGAGCACTCGTCCAGCTGGTGTCAGATCCCACTGGATGTGCAGATGGCAAGTGCTGTTGGGCGTGCGGTGGCTGTACGGTTCCTGGACAGGGAGCGCTTGGAATTGTTAAGACTCAAGTAGGTAGAATGGATGCAGTGGCTCATGCCTGTAATACCAGCACTTTGGGAGGCTGAGGCGGGAGGATCGTTTGAGCCTAGGAGTTCAAGACCAGCGTGTGCAAAATAGCATTGCATGGCTGTAGTCCCAGCTATTCAGGAGGCTGAGGCGGGAGGATTGCTTGAGCCTAGGAGTCTGAGGCTGTAGTGAGCTATGATCATGTTACTGCACTCTAGCCTTGGACTTCCTGTCTCAGGAAGAAAAAAAAGAAAAAGAAAAAAGACTTGAGCAAGTGGAGAAGAGAGGTGGCTAGTGTAGACATGGCCAGTTTCCATGGGGAAGTGTGGGGAGGGGTGAAGGTGTAAATGGAGGATTAAGGCATATTGTTAAGTAGTCTTGATCACAAGACTAAAGAGTTTTGATTTCATTCTTTAGGCTATAGGCAGCCTTTGAAGATTTTAAAGCTGGAGAATAACATGAGTAAGATAGTGCTTTTTGTTAGTTGTATTAAAAGAATGCTTGAGCAATCTGGGCGTTAGATAAATGGAGAGGGGAGAGGCTGGCAGAGACGCTGAGGCTTGGAGCTAGGGTGAGCTGTGGGAATCGGAGGAAGGATTCTGAAGGGGGAATTAGCAAGCTTTGGTGGGTGATCGACTGACTGAAACCAGAGAAGGGACAAATCCGTGATTCCAAGATTCTAGGAATCCGGGAGAATTGAGGCTCTGCTGAAGGGGTAAGAGTTTGTGGAGGGGACCTGGCTCTGCGGCAAGTCGATGAATCCTGGATTTTGTGGTGTCGGTGACACATTGGAGTTTGAAAGTCTAAGCAGGCAATTAGGAAAAAACTGGGGAAGGGTCAGGACCATTTGGAAGGGGGTGATGAATTGAGAAAGCGGAGAGGAGGGAAGCGTAGAGGGCCAGGAGTCATAACATTCGCATTTACAGCAGCAGGAGATGGGAGATTGTCAGAGACTCCCTCCCGGAGGGACTCAGTTCTCTTGACAGCCCTCCTGTGAGATGAATTGGATAAGTACTGGGAAGCTATTAACTCTCTACACATGACGTCCTGAGTCTCAGAGAGATCAAGGGATTGCCCCAAGTTCACTCAGTAAGGGACAGCAGGAGCTGGGACTGTGACCCTTGTGCTGACATCTAGCCCAAGACTCTCCTCCTTACATCTTTGTCGCTTTTTTTTTTCCCCTCCAGGAACTAAGTGGCTCCTCCATGGCCCCCATCATGACCACAGTGCAATCTAAAACAGCCCCTCCCACATTTAACAGGACCAATAAATTCACAGCTGGCTTCCAGAATATTGTCGATGCCTACGGTGTCGGCAGCTACCGCGAGATAAACCCAGGTAAGGATCCGATTAATTGCACAACTGGGCATTGTGAAAACTGGGTAAGATGGACCCCTGAGGTGACCCAGGAGGTGAACTTGTTAAAACTGTGAGGCTTGGGGCTAGGGTAGTAGCTGTGGGAATCGGAGGAAGAAGTAGGATAGTAGGGGCAAGCAGTGGGATTCCTAAAATCCTCATTGGTTTCCTAATACCCTGTGATGTCGTCTATAAATGCCGATTGGTGAAAGACTTGCTTTTTGTCTTCACCTGTGCGCCCTTAAACTGCAGCTTCATCCGGCAGCTGAAGTTGGTGTTCATTTCCTTCACCAATTCAATGAGGGCCATATCTTGGCATCTTCACAGTCCTATAGTTACTGTGTGGGAAAGACACCAGTACACAGAACTTAGAAGACTCGATTCTTGGTGTCCTAAGCTGTGGAATCTTGCTAGCTTGGTTAATAAAATAAAGGGGTAGGCTGGGCACGGTGGCTCACGCCTGTAATCCCAGCACGTTGGGAGGCCGAGGATATGGATTGCTTGAGGTTAGGGGTTGGAGACCAGCCTGACCAACATGGCAAAGCCCTGTTTCTACTGAAAATACAAAAATTAGCAGGGCATGGTGACAGGCACCTGTAATCGCAGCTACTCAGGAGGCTGAGGCAGGAGAATCGCTTGAACTCTGGAGGCGGAGATTGCATTGAGCCAAGATGGCGCCACTGCATTCCAGCCTTGGCGACAGAGTGAGATCCTGTCTCAAAAAATAGATAAAATAAAGTCAAAGGATAGACCAGATACCCTTTATCCAAGCAGTGCCTGGTGCTGTTCTTCTCCAGCCTGAGGCCCAGTCTAATTTGTGGCCTGTAAAGCAGGGGCCTCCTGGGTTGAGGGTCCCTGTGAGCAAACTGCTGGTGGTGTGTGGCGCATGTGAATGGTGGAGAAACAGACAAAAGATGGGTGTGGAGAAGAGTATAGAAAGCACCTAGAGAGAGAAAGCTGATCTTATGTTCCGTCAAACTTTGTGATTTTTTTCTATTTTTTCTTTTGTTTTGGCTTTGTGATTTTTGACAAGTCACTCAGCTTCTCTAAGCCTCAGCACATCTGTTAAGTGGAGAATAAGAATGCCTGCTCATAGACTGGGCGCAGTGGCTCATGCCCGTAATCCCAACACTTTGGGAGGCCGAGGTGGGAGAACTGCTTGAAACCAGGAGTTTGAGACCAGCCTGGGCAATATAGTGAGACCTTATCTCTACAGAAAGTTTTAAAAGTTAGTTAGGCATGGTGGCACGCACCTGTAGTTCCAGCTACTCAAGAGGCTGACGTGGAAGGATCACTTGAGTCCAGAAGGTGGAGGTTTCAGTGAGCCATGATCGTGCCACTGCACTCCAGCCTGGGTGACAGAGTGAGACCCTGTCTCAAAAAAAAAAAAATAATTGAAAAAAAGAATGCCTAGAAACAGATGCACTCATTTATATGGCAGTTAATCATGTGTCAGGGTGGGGATGGTGAGAAAAAGACAACCAGAAAGACTTACGGAAGCCCGCATGAAGATCATGGAGCTGTGGCAGGGAATCTGAGGTGGGGGCCCCGAGGCTGTGCTGAGGCCTCAGGTATTGTGTGTCTCCCCTCCACAGCCCCTTACACCATCATCACTTTCCCCTTCCTGTTCGCTGTGATGTTTGGAGACTGTGGTCACGGAACCGTGATGCTCCTGGCCGCACTTTGGATGGTTCTGAATGAGAGACGCTTGCTCTCCCAGAAGACAGACAATGAGGTGAGCGTCCACTGACCGTCTTGCCCCCATTCATTTTCAGAGTATGAAAACCTGTATGTGGTTTTCACCATAGAAATAACACATTTTTATGAAAAATAAGGGAGAGAAGGAAAGTAAAACAGAGCCAAAATGAACCTACAACTTCTGGCCAAAGGTAATTCCTTTGGATGGTGTGGTGCCGTTCCTTTCAGCATTTTTGGGTTTTTGTTCATGACTTGATAAGGCATCGATGTTTCTTTTTCATTATATATTTTTTCTAACTCTGGTTTTTTTCTCTGATTATGAAAGAAATACGTAATCATTGTAAACATTAGAAAAATGCAACATCTAGTGACCTAGAGAAAAATCACCAGGAATGCTTTTGGATATCTTTCCAATTTGTTTGTGCTTATCCACCAATTTTTCAAAAATTGGCATCAAGTAGTGCATACTATTTGTAGTGTTTTTACTTAAAATATCATGAGTATTTGTTCATGGCAGAAGCAGCCTGGGACCCGTGTTCTTCTGAACACTGAGAAACCCTGAACATCGTTTCCCCGCTCTTAAGTTTCTCCACCTTCGCAGAGTACTGTGAAGGCTGAGACAACTCAAGAGGGTGCATTGGTTCAAAGTATATCAGCTTGCCAGGGGCAGTGGCTCACACCTGTAATCCCACCACTTTGGGAGGCCATGGTGGGTGGGTCATTTGAAATCAGGAGTTCGAGGCCAACGTGGTGAAACCCTGTCTCTACTAAAAATACAAAAATTAGCCAGGCATGGTGGTGGGCACCTGTAGTCCCAGCTACTCGGGAGGCTGAGGCTGGAGAATCACTTGAACCTGGGAGGTGGAGGTTGCAATGAGCCGAGATCGTGCCACTTCACTCCAGCCTGGGTGACAGAGAGGGACTTCATCTAAAAAAAAAAAAAAAAAAAGAATATCTGCAATGTTTTATTACAGGTTGAATTAATTACAGCTAGGTCAGCGATGTCAAGGTTAGAGGACACAATCAACCTGTGACCAATATAGTTTTAATATAGTTTTCTATGCCAAGCTTAAAGATGTAGTTTTGTATGGTAAACATTTTGAGTTTCAGAGTTACATGTCAGCACTTCTTGGAATGATTGACACACATTATTCAGTATTATGAGAAAGCACTTTATTCTTCTCAGCAGACACAGTCAGACAGGGACTCAACTTTACAATGACAAGATGCAAAATGAGTATACATCTGACTTGTCATAAATGTAGCGGCCATGAGAGGCCAGTTCAGTGCTTACTTCCTGGAAGCACCTGAGACACCAGCCACCTGCTTTCAAGTCCCTTCCTAAGCAGATGAGGCCTTGCTTGCACTTCAGTTTATTTTCTAATGCAGGCGCAATGGAATAATCTGAGGCATGCATATATGTGTGTGTGTGTGTGTGTATATATATATATATATTTTTTTTTTTTTTGAGACAGAGTCTTGCTCTGTCACCCAGACTGGAGTGCAGTGGGGCAATCTCAGCTCACTGCAACCTCCGCCTCCTGGGTTCAAGTGATTCTCCTGCCTCAGCCTCCCGAGTAACTGGGACTAATGTGCATACCACCACATCTGGCTAATTTTTAGTAGAGATGGGGTTTCACCATGTTGGTCAGGCTGGTCTCGAACTCCTGCCCTCAGGTGATCTGCCCACCTCGGCCTCCCACAGTGTTGGGATTACAGGTGTGAGCCACCACACCCGGCTTTTTTTTTTTTTTTTTGACAGAGTCTTGCTCTATCACCCAAGCTGGAGTGCAGTGGTGCAATCTTGGCTCACTGCAGCCTCCACCTCCTGGGTTCAAGTGATTCTCCTGCCTCAGCGTCCCAAGTAGCTGGGATTACAGGCATGCACCACCATGCCCGGCCAATTTTTGCCTATATGGTTTTTGTTTAACGATAACAAATACCAGCCTAGGACTTTTTGGTGCACCTATATGTTCTAAAAACCGTGATGTGTGTGCTCTTCCTGTCTGGATGATTGATGTCTGCCATGGTCATGTGGCCCCCCTAAAGGGTGCCTGCACCGGTGATGCTGGAGACATCCTGTAGAACACTTCCTCCGGGGTCTGCTTCAGAGCCCACTGACGATCATCCTCTCTGTGTCTCTGAGGCCAGATTTGGAACACCTTCTTCCACGGGCGCTATCTGATCCTACTTATGGGCATCTTCTCCATCTACACGGGTTTGATCTACAATGACTGCTTCTCCAAGTCCTTGAACATCTTCGGCTCTTCTTGGAGTGTCCAACCCATGTTCAGAAACGGCACATGGAAGTGAGTTGATGGAGAGAGATGGCGCAGTCGCTGACCATCCGGGTGGCCTCAGTGACTGTTTTCTTGGTTGGGGGAGTCTACACCTAGCTCTACTCAGAGGTGCACTTGAAAATTCAAAACAAATAGGCCAGGCACGGTAGCTCATGCCTGTAATCCCAGCACTCTGGGAGGCTGAGGCGGGCGGATCACCTGAGCTCAGGAGTTCGAGACAAGCCTGGCCAATATGGTGAAACCTGGTCTCCACTGAAAATACAAAAATTAGCCAGGTGTGATGGTGGGCGCCTGGAATCCCAGCTGAGGCAGGAGAATTGCTTGAGCCTGGGAGGCGGAGGTTGCAGTGAGCTGAGATTGCACCACTGCACTCCAGCCTGGGTGACAGAGTGAGACTCCATCTCCAAAAAGAAAAAGAAAAAGTAATTAGCCAGATGAGTTGGCATGCCTGTAGTCCTCGCTACTTGGGAGGCTGAGGCAGGAGGATGAATTGGGCCAAGGAGGTCAAGGCTGCATGAGCTACAATCACACCATTGCACTCCAGCCTGGGCAACACAGCAAGATGCTGTCTCAAACAAAAGCAAATGAGAGGCTGGGCATGGTGACTCATGCCTGCAATCCCAACACTTTGGGAGTCCAAGGTGGGAGGATCACTTGAGGTCAGGAGTTCGAGACCAGCCTGGCCAACATGGTGAAACCCTATCTCTACTAAAAATACAAAAATTAGCTGGGCATGGTGGCATGTGCCTATAATCCCAGCTACTTGGGAGGCCAAGGCACGAGAATTGCTTGAATCCAGGAGGTGGAGGTTGCAGTGAGCCAAGATTGCACCATTGCGCTCCAGCCTGGGCAACAGAGCGAGACTCCATGTCAGGAAAAAAAAAGCAAATGAGGAAAGGGTTGGTTTTGCAGTGCTGTCTCCCTGTGTTTGTCCTCTGGCTGACAGAGTTGGGGATAGGGGTCACCTGGTAAGGAGCTGTGGGGACTGTAGAATAGAGAGACCTGGAAAGTCTCTAAATCCCCACAGTCCACCCTTCCCCTGTGCATTCCACAGTGAGTTTATGCCGTTAATCAGACAAGCAGTCTTCAGAATGAAAACACAACCTTTCAGGAATGGAGACTTTTATGGGGAGAAAGATTTGAGAGTTTGAGAGGTCGGTCAATTTAATGAACTGGGGGAGGACAGGGGACTCTGGAGGATAGGGGACTGTGAAGTGAACAAATAGAAATTGTGACAGCCTCATGATTTTCGGGGGGATCTTAGGCTACGTGCATCACGTACCTGAGATTTCCACAGCAGCATGAGGGTTAGTTTGTAAAACATATCAGTGGTGACATTTCCTAACATCTGTCTCTGCCCGGCTTCTTTGGGTCAGCTTAAGATTTCTCTGTCTCATCCTGGAACTTCCCTTTGAACAAATGAGAAAAGAGGACCAAAGTGAAGGCTGAGATAGGTAAACGTGTTCACAATCTCTTTTCCCATTCTTCCTCTCCCAAGGAAGGGACTCCATGGGTTTTACTGGCTCACCAAAATCTGTAGTGAACATCGTAAATGGGGGACAGAATGAACAATCAATTTCATCCAAGAGTTTTTCAGTTAGAAAAGATTCAATCCTGGTTTCTTTTTCTTTCTGTTTTTTTTTTTTTTTTTTTTTTTTTTTTTTTGAGATAGAGTCTTGCTCTGTCACCCAGGCTAGAGTGCAGTGGCGCAATCTCGGCTCACTGAAACCTCCGCCTCCCGGGTTCAAGCCGTTCTCCTGCCTCAGCCTCCTGAGTAGCCGGGACTACAGGCACACGCCACCATGCCTGGCTAATTTTTGTTATTTTTAGTAGAGACGGGGTTTCACCATGTTGGCCAGGATGGTCTTGATCTCCTGACCTCGTGATCCACCTGCCTTGGCCTCCCAAAGTGCTAGGATTACAGTCATGAGCAACCACGCCTGGCCCAATCCTGGGTTTCTTTTGACAAAGCTTTCCTGAGGGCATTCAAGGGGCTTAATGTGGGCACAGAGAGGCTCCAGGAGACTGTAGGAATCTTTAGTGTGGGGGCGTGGAGACTCTAATGCAGTCACTTCTTGTTTCTCTGCTAGGCCTACGTTCCCTGACATAGAGATGGGATTCCCCACCTTAAATAAATGCAGAAAAATAAAAATATAGAAAAATGAAGGATAAAACATTTTCCAGAATGACATACAGACAGCTGTGTCTGTGATTTTTTTTTTTTTTTTTTTTTTTTTGCTTTGCAATTAGTATTCTAAAGAGATGCCCAAAAGAACAAAACTTTCATAAATTTAAAAACAAATTAGGTTGAGCACGGTGGCTCACACCTGTGATCTCAGAACTTTGGGAGGCCAAAGTGGGAGGATCGCTTGAACCCAGGAGTTCAAGACCAGCCTGGGCAATACGGGGAGACCCTGCCTCTACATAAAATGAAAAATAAAAAAAATTAGCTGGGCACAGTGGCACATGCCTGTGGTTCCAGCTGCTCGGGAGGCTGAGACAGGAACATCATCCGAGCCTGGGAGGTTGAGGCTGCAATGAACCATGATGGCACTGCTGCACTCCAGCCTGGGCAATAGAGCAAGACCCCATCACAAACAAACAAACAAACACATTCATTCATACACTTAGTTCTGCTCTGTAGATTTAAACTCGTAAGTATAGAGATGAGTTTTATTTTTATTTATTTTTTATTTTGAGATGGAGTCTCGTTCTGTGGCCCAAGCTGCAGTGCAGTGGCGCAATCTTGGCTCACTGTAACCTCTGCCTCCCGGGTTCTAGCGATTCTCCCATCTCAGCCTCCCAAGTAGCTGGGATTACAGGTGTGCGCCACCACGCCCAGCTAATTTTTGTATTTTGAGTAGAGATGGGGTTTCACCATGTTGGCCAGGCTAGTCTTGAATTCCTGACCTCAGGTGATCCGCCCGCCTCGCCCTCCCAAAGTGCAGGGATTACAGGCGTGAGCCAGCGCTCCTGGCTGAGATGAGTTTTGAAACTTGTTCAATCTGCGTAATTTCACCAGACTACCAACATGAAATTCCATTTCCCATGGAGTATGATTGTGAAAGGCCCAAGTTAACTGTCTTATTACCACGCTGCAGATATGGGTATGAATGCTGTTCTCGTATGCACCTGCAAATATCTTCTTCCCCAATTCAAGACTCTTTGGTCTTGAATTGGAGCAATGCTCAGCCGTATGTGAAGGATCAGGAGTATAAGGCAGAACCTCATTATCACTGTGGTGGAAGAAAAAGACAGCTGAAGTACACAGCAAGCTGATTCTGGTCACCAGCTGCGACATGGTTCCTTGATGGACCTGCTTCCTTGATGGTTGAAAGACCACCGAAAACATTCCTGTAGTCAATGGAGTTGGGCGTATTGACTCAACGAAGGAAATGGTGCCTCACTGGGAAAACCGTCTCTATTAAGAGGGTATTAGAAAGGGCTTAGGGGATTTAGCCTTTGTTAGGATGCAGGGATGTTGGATCATTTTTGTGGTTTGGACTATATCCTTCTTTTTGCCTGTATCGGGGTACGATTGTGGAATGATCTTGTTTTTAATCACTCTTAGCGGCCAGGTGGCCTTGCCTGATGTTGCTGTCCTTTGAAGTTGTTTATGCTCAGCAGGATACACGATGGCTTAGCTGTGGCTGCCAGGCCAGTTCCCTCCTGTCAGGGGTGACTTTTCCCTTTGTGAACACACAAACACTTCTCTGCTATGGAAAGCCAGCCATGTGCACTGAGTCATGCCATTAGGATGGGGGTCACGTCTGGGTGAGTGAGTCACGATCAGCTGCTGCTGTTTATATTGAGGGCCAGGACAGTAGGCCAGGCTTCCCGATTCCCTCAGCTGCTACCTAAGGCCCCCAGCACCTCACTGCAGAAGGGAAGGGAGCGTATTTCTGGACAGCCTGTCAAGACTGTGTGCTGTCTGTTCTTCATCATTTCATTATTTTTAAATTAAATTAAATTAAATTTATTTTATTTTTTGTAGATGGAGTCTTGCTGTATTGCCCAGGCTGGAGTGCAGTGATACGATCTTGGCTCACTGCAACCTCCGCCTTCTGGTTTCAAGTAATTCTCCTGCCACAGCCTCCTGAGTAGATGGGATTACAAGCATGTGCCATTGTGTCCGACTAATTTTTGTATTTTTAGTAGAGAAGGGATTTTACTATGTTGGCTACGCCGCTCTCGAACTCCTGACCTCAAGTGATCCACCCACCTCAGCCTCCCAAAGTGCTGGGGTTATAAGCATGAGCCACCATGCCAGGCCTGTTCCTCTTCATTGCAAATGCTCATTCCTTGAACCCTTCCACAGATGCAGATTCTTAAAAAAAATTAGCTCAACTTTCTCACCCCCTTAAGGCTTGCAGAGACAGAGAGTAAGAAATTTCTGGGCCAGGTGCGGTGGCTCACGCCTAATCCCAGCACTTTGGGAGGCCAAGGCGTGCAGATCACTTGAGGTCAGGGGTTCGAGACCAGCCTAACCAACATGGTGAAACCCCATCTTTACTAAAAATACAAAAAATAGTTGGGCGTGGTGGCACATGCCTGTAATCCCAGCTACTTGGGAGGCTGAAGCAGGCGGATTGCTTGAACCTGGGGTCAGGCTGTGGGGGGAGGCGGAGGTTGCAGTGAGCCGAGATCATGCCATTGCACTCCAGTCTGGGCAACAAGAGTGAAACTCTGTCTCAAAAAAAAAAAAAAAAAAAGAAAGAAAAAAGAAATTTTTCCCCATTGACATGCATGCTTCTGGGTGAAAAGGGGATACAGGTTTAAAGACATTCAATGGGCTACGTGTTTTTAGAGGTAAGTTTTCTAGCAGTTGAGGTGTGTATGTAAAAAACCAATCCATCCTTCAGAAGCAGCCCCAGTGTTCCCTGGGGAGATTTCCCAAGCATATCCCTGGGCTAGGGTTTCTTTCCTGCGTTCTCCCAGCATCCCTGCCTTCTACTTCGTTTCTGATGTGTGTACAACCCCTGATTTCCCTTCCTTTTCCTTCCTTTTCCCTTTCCCTTTCCCCTTCTCTCCCCTCTCCCCCTTCCCCTTTTATTTTCCTTTCAACAGAGTCTCACTCTGTTGTCCAGGCTGGAGTGCAGTGGTGCAGTCATGGCTCACTGCAGCCTTGACCTCCCAGGCTCAAGTGATCCTCCCTCTTCAGCCTCCCAAGTAGCTGGAACTAAAGGCATGTGCCACCACAACCAGCTGGTCTCAAACTCCTAGGCTTAAGGGATCCTCCCGCCTCAGCCTCCCAAAGTGCTGGGTTTATGAATGTAAGCCACTGCTCTCGGCCCTGATTTTCTTTACTTTAGCACATCAGGCTGAGATCTCTTCGGAAACTCAGATTGTAGCTTCAGTGCTTAGGACAATACTGATGCGGAGTAGATATTGAATCAGCTGAATTGATGAGTTGCACCAATAGTTGGGCTTTGGTGGGCAAGTTCATGACTGGTGGTACTATAGCATTTTTCCTGCTCCGGTTGATCATTGTTTGTTTTTCTCCCTTTCTCCCTCTAAAGTACTCATGTAATGGAGGAAAATCCGTATCTGCAGCTGGACCCAGCCATACCAGGAGTGTATTTTGGAAATCCATACCCATTTGGGATTGATCCGGTAATGATGTCTTCTTGGGTTAAATATTTATTATGTGAACTGTCTTGTGGAGGAGACCTCTGGATAGAGAAGAAAAGGCCAACAAAGCCTGTCAAATCAACAAACTTGTGTTGAGATGAAATAACTTCTGCTGATGTTTTTGTGACACGTAGAGCCAGATTCAAGTAAATGTTCTATCTACACCTTCTGCCCAGCCCCATTTTCCATATAGTTCCCCAAACATCTGCCTCTTTCTCCATCAGTCACATCCCTGGTGCTTAATAATTGCTTCTTTAAAAGGCACTTGGTTGCCTGGGGAGAATGCATATTACATAAGCTATTTAGCATCCTAATCAAGTTTAAGTTCCCTGCTTTGTATTTTCTCGCAGTGGGAAACATTTCCCTTTTTTCTAAAAGAGTGTGGATTTGTTTTTATGTTTGCTTTGTTTTACTGCATAGAATTGACACTTTTTTTTAAAAGGTATTTGCTTCATTTTATTTGTTATATCTATCCTAGTCAGCTTGATTTGAGCTAAGCAAAACAATACTTCCTCGCAGCCTGTAGATATAAAGTGGTTTTGAGGAGATATAACACATGCCCATTCATGTAAAGCTGTTTATTTTTATTGGCCCAGTGCATGCTGCCACCAGGTGGCGGCCTTATGCTCCAAATGAAAACTGAACCTGGCAAATGCTGTCCATGTTTCTTCTAAGCTCTTTCTTTATGGGAGAGAACGTGAGACCTCAGTTTTTGTTGCTGACAGTTAGAAGTAAATAGTACTAGCCCTAAAATTGGTTATCCAGTCTCTCCTGGCTTACAGGTCACCTCCTCTTAAGTTTTCCTGGGTCATCCTGCTATCTCCCGCCTCCCTGCCCTTATAAAAACAGAAAGTTTGCCCAGGATTTGTTTATACTTGCCACCCAGGGACACTTGCATTTTTATCAAAAGTGGTAAAGTCCTTGAAGGCTGGTTTATAAGTTGCAAAGCACTAAAAACTAGTTTGAATTTTTGTGGCCTGCAAGACATTGTCCTTGGTCAAAGGAATTTCATGTTTAGTAAGCAGGTGGAGAGGGAATCTAGACGGGGATGATCTTAGGGTCTGGTTGATCTTCCTTTGTTTGGAATCTCATTGCTCCGATAGTCTCACCTCTCCCCTCCACAGCCCACAGTTAATTCATCAGCAAATCCTGCCTGTCCATTGCTGCTCCTCAGACAGAGTGGAGCTACAGTATTTCACATTGCAGAACTGCATGATCCTGAGTTTCTACTCTGCATGCAATTTTGTCATCTGCCCACAAGTTAGAAAAGAAAGAAAATATGTCAGGGTGAAAGAGAATGTGGGATTTTGAAAATAATGAAATCTGTTCCTAGTAACATTTAGAATTTTGAAAATTTCTGGTCTTTCTATCCTAAAATAATACATATACCTATATGATTTTAAAAATCTATACCACACAAAATATTATATAAAGAAAAGCAGGAGTTGGCCAGGTGTGGTGGCTCATGCCTATAATTCCAGCCCTTTGGGAGGTTGAGGCGGGTGGATCACTTGAGGTCAGGAGTTCGAGACCAGCCTGGCCAACATGGTGAAACCTTGTCTCCTCTAAAAATACAGAAATTAACTGGGCACGTTGGTACATGCCAGTAGTCCCAGCTACTTGGGAGGCTGAGGCAGGAGAATTGTTTTAACCTGGGAGGTGGAGGTTGCAGTGAGCTGAGATCATGCCACTGCACTCCAGCCTAGGCAACCAGAGTGAGAGCCCATCTCAAAAAAAAAAAAAAAAAAAAACAGTAAAAATACCAAAATTAGCCAGGCATGGTGGCATATGCCTGTGATCCCAGCTACTCGGGAGGCTGAGGCAGGAGAAGTACATGAATCTGGGAACCTGAGGTTGCAGTAAGCTGAGATCACACCACTGCACTCCAGCCTGGGTGATACAGAGAGACTCTTCTCAAAAAAAAAAAAAAAGAAAAGAAAAGTAGGAGTTGCCTTTCCTACCTCTCCAGTTCCTGCAGTCCTGTTCCTCAGAGATAACCACTTTAACAGAACATGTCTGTATTCGTCCATTTTCATGCTGGTGATAAAGACATCCCCGAGACTGGGTAATTTATAAAGAAAATGATTGTGTGGGGAGGCCGCACAATCATGGCAGAAGGTGAAAGGCACATCTTACATGGTGGCAGGCAAGAGAGAGAATGAGAGCCAAGTGAAATGGGTTTCCTGTTATAAAACCATCAGATCTTGTGAGACTTATTGACTCCCGTGAGAATAGTATGGGGGAAACCACCCCCATGATTCAATGATCTCCCACCGGCTTCCTCCCACAGCACATGGGAATTATGGGAGCTACAATTCAAGATGAGATTTGGGTGGGAATACAGCCAAACCATATCAATGTCTGTCCCTGTGTTAGTACTTGTATCATATATATATATATAGGCTTACTTTTTACATAATACAAATTTCTACAGTGCATTTACTGACTGCATTTGGCATCTATTTGTGAATCAAATCACAAAATATTTGGCCTTCATCATAGCTGGCTTTAAGGTGTTTCTGAAAATTTTGTAACAAATGAACACAACAAAATGGTTAAGAGCCTGGCCTCTTAACGCAGGAATCAGACTGCCTGTGTTTAAATCTTTGCTTTTCTATTTACTTGCTCTGTGAGTTTGAGCATGTTAACATCTCTATATCTGTTTCCTCGCCTATAAAATGCATATAATAACAGCCTTAGGCTGGGTGCGATGGCTCACACCTGTAATCCCAGCACTTTGGGAGGCCAAGGCATGCGGATCATTTGAGGTCAGGAGTTCGACACCAGCCTGGCCAACATGGTGAAATCCCATCTCTATTAAAAATACAAAATTAGCTGGGCATGGTGGTGGGTGCCTGTAATCATAGCTACTAGGGAGGCTAAGGCAGGAGAATCGCTTGAACCCAGGAGGTGGAGGTTGCAGTGAGCCGAGACTGCACCACTGCACTCCAGCCTCAGCGACAGAGCAAGACTCTGTCTCAAAAAAATATATATACACATATAAAAATAAAAATAAAAATAAACACCAGCCCTAACTCCTAGGGTTGCTCAGCAAATGAAATTATGTTTACACGTAAAACCCCTAGAACAGAGTCTGATGCACAAACGTGGTAAATACTCCTTGAATATTAGTTGCTCTTATGTTATTTCTTCCTAGGTATGTAAGTAAATTAATCTTCCTGTGGTTATGATAAATTACCTTATCTGTAAAATGAGAATAACTATATCTCATAGAGTTTTCAGTAGAACTAAATGAAATAGACACATCTAAATTGCTTAGTATGTGCTTGGTACTTAACTATTAACATTTTAAAATTTTCTTTTTATTTATTTATTTAGAGGCAAGGTCTTGCTCTCTTGCCCAGGCTGTAATGTAGTGGCATGATCATGGCTCACTGCAGCCTTGACCTCCTGGGCTCAATCTCCCTGCTTCAGCCTTCCAAGCAGCTGGGACTACAAGCACGTGCCATGCCATGCTGGGCTGATTTTTGTTTGTTTGTTTGTTTTGAGACGGAGTTTCACTTTTGTTGCCCAGGCTGGAGTGCAATGGTGCGATCTCAGCTCACCACAACCTCTGCCTCCCGGGTTCAAGTGATTCTCCTGCCTCAGCCTCCTTAGCAGCTGAGATTACAGGCATGAGCCACCATGCCATGCTGGGCTAATTTTTAAAGAAATTTTTTGTAGAGATGGGATCTCACTTTGTTGCCAGGCTGGTCTTAAACTCCTGACCTCAAGGGATCTTGCTGTCTTAGCCTCCCAAAGTGGTGGGATTACAAGCGTGAGCCACTGCACCTGGCCAACATTTTTAATGTGTCAGATTTGGCTGGGTTTAAAGTGTGCTAGCACACCTGCCCTCACTGCATTGAATGTGCCTGTGGGAACTGTCCAGCCAGGTGGGCAAGGGGAATGCCAAGGGCTGGGGCACACCTGGTGCCACTTAGATGCCAAGGCCCATGTGAGGGTAGAGGAGGCATCTCTGGGGTCTGGGCATCTGTTATTGGAGTCCCTTCTCCCCGCTTCCCAGCAGCCGTCTCCTCAGTGGGTGCACCTCTGGCCTGGCTCAGGACATTGCAAAGGAAGGATCAGTGCAAATTAGCACTTGACCATGTGAGCACGTGCGTGTGTTGGAGGGAGCGAGATGACTGTGTTTGAGGTTGTGTCTGGTTGGATGTTGGCCCCTTAACAGAAGCAAAGAAGTTTGGAGGAGGAAGTCATTTAGGAGAAAAGGTGAGAAAGCCATTGTGCCCTTGTCACCTTTGACACATCCCAGAGCAAACCTGAAAACAATTTGGGATGTACCTCAAGTACGGATGGGGACAGGGGAAGGAGCAAGGACTTGGAATCCTTTCCACAGAGTGGGAGTGGAGACCATGGGGCTGCTGAGATTTAAATGGGGAAGGTGAATGTTAGTGACTCTGGTCCTTAGCCAGCGTGAGACCCTCACTAACCCCTCCACCCACCTGCCCTGCACGAGCACCCAGTGTGCTTTCTCCTCATGTCAGTATCACCAGTGTCGTTTGGGGCAGGACAGGTACACATGATCCCCACCTGGCAGTGCTGTTTAAAACAGGGGTCGTGTAGAAGGCTGGGACTGTGTCTTACCCATCATGCTTACAAAGATTGGCTACTGGAACAGCTTTTTGAGAAGGGCCTGGGGAAATGCTTCGTCATGTGAAGCACTACAGACTTGCAGAGTAAGAGGTGGTATTATTAAAAAGGATTGGATACATTCACGGGCCAATGATCTATAGACCATGATTAGGGAAACTGAGGCAAGTTTGAGATCTTGCCATAATAGTTCAGATTAGTTTTCTTCTTCTTTTTTTTTTTTTTTTTTTTTGAGACAGAGTCTTGCTCTGTCACCCAGGGGGCTGGAGTGCAATGGCGCGATCTCAGCTCACTGCAACCTCCGCCTTCTGGGTTCAAACGATTCTCCTGCCTCAGCCTCCTGAGTAGTTGGGATTACAGGAAACTGCCACCATGCCCAGCTAATTTTTGTATTTTTAGCAGAGACAGGGTTTCACCGTGTTGACCAAGCTGGTCTCGAACTCCTGACCTCAAGTGATCCACCTGCCTCGGCCTCCCAGATTATCTTTTCACGTAGGATTTTTCTCCCCTATTTTCCTCTAGCAGTTTGATAATAGCACTAATGATCCTGTTACTTTTGTCCTTAAAGTTGCATTTATAAAAGGTTTCATCCTTTTTTCCTTTTTGGACTCTAAAATGCATGCATTGAGCTGGACTGAAATATGAAAATGCAGTTCCCAGAGCGCTTTGCTCAGGGTAAGTTGTGCTGCAGCCCTCGACTCCAGTAGAACTTCTAAGACTCTCTCACTTGTTTTTTGTCCCATTTCCCATCCAGATTTGGAACTTGGCTTCAAACAAACTCACATTTTTGAACTCCTATAAAATGAAGATGTCGGTGATCCTGGGAATTGTCCAGATGGTTTTTGGTGTCATCCTCAGCCTTTTCAATCACATGTAAGTTTCCTGATGGACTCTCTGCCTGCTCTGTCTGATCACACTGATGATGAGTGGTGACAGAGCCACTGGTTTGGAACCTGCGTCTCTCTGTACAAGTTTTCTTCCTGTGAGGGGTACTTCCCTGGGCATTTTGGCTTGAGCCAAGACAAGCTGGTTGGCTGGAAATGGCAGCACCTTTGTTTCTCCTAAGCAGAGTCTGTCCGAGGTAAGTGCTCCTCTGGCTGCAGAAATATTTGAGGGTTCAAAAAAAGACTGGAGGCCAGGCACGGTGTCTCACACCTGTAATCCCAGCACTTTGGAAGGCCGACAGGTGGATCACCTGAGGTCAGGAGTTCAAGACCAGCCTAGACAACATGGTGAAACCCTGTCTCTACTAAAAATACAAAAATTAGCTAGGTGTGGTGGCGGGCACCTGTAATCCCAGCTACTTGGGAGGCTGAGGCAGGAGAATCCCTTGGACCTGGAGACAGAGGTTGCAGTGAGTCAAGATCACATCACTGCACTCCAGTCTGGGTGACAGAGTGAGACTCCATCTCAAAAAAACAAAAACAAAAACAAAACAACAAAAAAAACATTCTCAACTTCTAGGCTGTACGGAATCAGGTGATAGGCTCAATTGGCCTGTGGACCACACTTTGCCGACCCCTATCTTAGAGCGTTCTTAGGAAAAAGCTTCCAAGTCCCCATTATATATCCTCTTGCCTTTAAATGTGCAACTGTGAGCTAGGTCCGCGTGCGAAGCTGTGGTCAGATCACCACCCTCTCTGTGTGGACATGACCTTTGCTTTAGATGTTACTTCTAGACTGTGGTTCTCTCTGACTCTTGTGCAAAAGCACTTTCCAGTATTTCCTTCTTACTTTCTTTTCTATGCATCCATACAGGATTGCTTTTTGCTGGGGGATGTGGGGTGCTGTTGTTTGCCAGTAGTGCGAAAAAAAAAAGATAGAACATTTTGTGCTTTTGTGCTTTGAGAGAATAATTAAGTCCTAATGTTCCCTTGATGTTCTATCTTGTGTATGTGTGTGTTTTCCACCCCCAGATACTTCAGAAGAACTCTCAACATCATTCTGCAATTTATCCCTGAGATGATTTTTATCCTGTGTCTGTTTGGATACCTGGTTTTCATGATCATTTTCAAGTGGTGCTGCTTTGACGTCCATGTATCTCAGCACGCCCCCAGCATCCTCATCCACTTCATCAACATGTTTCTGTTTAACTACAGTGACTCTTCCAATGCACCCCTGTACAAACATCAGGTATTTCTGCTTTTTTAAAATTCTTCTTTTATTTACTTGATTATGTCAAATTTCTCTGCTATTCTTTTTTTTTTTTTTTTTTTTTTTTGAGACAGAGTCTTGCTCTGTCACCCAGGCTGGAGTGCAGTGGCGCAGACTTGACTCACTGCAACCTCTGCTTCCTGGGGTAAAACGATTTTCCTGCCTCAGCCTTCTGAGTAGCTGGGACTATAGGTGCACACCACCACACCTGGCTAATTTTTGTGTTTTTAGTAGAGACAGGGTTTCACCATGTTGGCCAAGCTGCGGTTGAACTCCTAACCTTAAGTGATCCACCTGCCTTGGCTTCCCAAAATGCTGGGATTACAGGTGTGAGCCACAGCACCCGGCCTCTCTCCTACTCTTGAGTGTTGCCAAGAGTAGTTATTTGTAAAACTGAGCCATCTTGGCGTCCAGTGGAGGCTGTTACATCCTTTACATTTCAAAAGGGTCTTATTAAATGAAGGTGCAAGCACTGAGGGCTGTGGTGTGGCTGCAGCCATTCTTGCTGGGTAATACATGAGACGGATAATTGCAGAGGGGTTGAAGATTGTCTTGTGCATTGGCTATGAAGCAGGAAAAAAAATAACCCTTCAGATTGATAGGCTTGCAATGGTAGAATGTTCTCTATGGCACCTTAATATTTAATAATCTTTTATTCAAAGAGTGCACTCTGGCTAAATTCACAAGAATAATAATTGAAACAGAATCAAGAAGAGAAGGCCCTGTATTCACATGGGTAGATGGTTTCTGGAAAACCATGAATCAAACTCATGCTCTTCTGCGAGCTTCCAAAGCTGGCGGGAGCTGCTGTTTTGCCTTTGTTGCTCCTCTTCCAGAGACAGTTCATCCCAACCATTGCACTTTATTGCCACTCTGATTTCTTCCATTTCTTTTAGCCTCATTATCAACTTAATATTTAATTTATTTATTTATTTATTTATTTTTGGAGATGGAGTCCCACTCTGTCACCCAGGCTGGAGTGCAGTGGCACGATCTTGGCTCACTGTGACCTCCGCCTCCTGGGTTCAAGTAATTCTCCTGCCTCAGCCTCCCAAGTAGCTGGGATTATAGGCGCCCACCACCAGGCCTGGCTAATTTTTGCATTAGAGACAGGGTTTTACCATGTTGGCCAGCTGGTCTTGAACTCCTG
Organism: Papio anubis; assembly: GCF_008728515.1. Lineage (NCBI taxonomy): Eukaryota > Metazoa > Chordata > Mammalia > Primates > Cercopithecidae > Papio > Papio anubis. Next base: position 19,933,532 of record NC_044979.1, read on the forward strand.
ACCACAGGTAATGCACCCACCTCAGCCTCCCAAAGTGCTGGGATTACAGGTATGAGCCACCACGCCTGGCCAATATTTTATTTTTAAAAGGTATGCAAATCCTATTGGAGCTGGATATAAAAATAACTCAGTGAGTAATTCTTTGATAACACAAATAACAGTAGCTTTTTCTCCTTGACTTCTCCCGGTGACTAACCTGATCATATTATCTGAGGGTAGATTTTCACTAAAAAAGGCCCGTTTCTATAGGTCCTGATTCCTCTGGATGAAGCCCTGTGACTAGTTCCACAAGGCCAGCTGCCCTTCAGTGCAAAGCTTGTCTGTCAGCGATTGCGCCCATCAGATGTCCTAGTTCATGTCATGCTTCTATGGCCACACCCCTTCTCATGAGTTCGATTCCTAGTTGTGTCCTCTTTCCCTACCCAAGCGTCGATAAGAAAAAGAAAAGGCTCAGTGCAGTGGCTCACGCCTGTAATCCCAGCACTTTGGAAGGCCAGGGCAGGCAGATCACCTGAGGTCAGGAGTTCAAGACCAGCCTGTCCAACATGGTGAAACCCTGTCTGTACTAAAAATACAAAAAATTAGCTGGGCATGGTCGTGGGTGCGTATAGGAGGCTGAGGCAGGAGAATCACTTGAACCCAGGAGGCATGAGATCACACCACTGCACTCCAGCCTGGGCGACAGAGCGAGACTCCATCTCGAAAAAATAGTGGAGTGAGGGTGGAAGATGGAACAGATAAAGTGTTCCCTCTATTATCAGGGTGAATCTTGTTACAATTGAGATAATAAATTGTCTCCTGGCATTTACTGTGACCTTGGTCAGAATGCTTGGAGAAAGGTGAAGGCTCGAGATATGTTTTTCTGTTTCCTTCGAGCCCTGTGCTCTCAATCCTTCTCAGCAGCCCTGACTGAGCCTTCTGAGGCTGGCTGGTTCTTTTGACCATAGCAGCTATGAGTCACTCCTCTAAACTGGTCGCTGGGGTGTGTATAAGAAAGGAGGCAAGGGTGTGAGGACGTGAAAGGTGATCTGGAGCGGGAAGATAACAGGGACTCCTCCAGGGTGTCAGCAGAGGCCTGAAGACCGCGGCTGCCTCACTCCAAAGGGAAGGCGAGAGAGACCGAGAGTGAGTTCAAAGTGGGTAACCCACAGCCTGTTGAGTAACTCGCCCACACTGAAGGGATGAAAGTCAGGTAGCGATGGTGAGGAACTTCTTTTTTCTTTTCTAAGAGATAGGAGCAAGAGAGCTCAGATAATTACCTAGGACTCCAAATATAAAATTACCGGTTGAATAATATTTATGACTTAAAGTGACCCAAGGACTTTTGAATACCACCGAGTGACTGGTAACGTCATGAGGCCTGCCATAGTTTTCATCCAGACCCGGGTGAAAACGACCCCCATGGGACGGAGTTGAAGACAAGGGGTCTCTTTCTAATGTTTCCTGTGTACTTCTTGTTTAAAAGACTGGTTACATATGGCACAAGGGGCTACTCAGAGAATGAGGAATACGGAGAGTTTCCAGTGTCTACCCTGTGTCGAACATTTGGATACACTGGACAGATATTTCTCTCTCTGCAAGGGGAATATTCCAGATGTGAAGGTCAATGGATTCATTGAAATGCTTTAGATCTCTCAAAATAAAGTGCTAGTGAGGTGGCCCATAGTGGTCATTTTCCTCATGTAAAGTGTGCTGTTCTGTCATGTGAAAATGATGAGATCTCGCCATTTTGGTCTTGCAGCAAGAAGTCCAAAGTTTCTTTGTGGTGATGGCTTTGATCTCTGTGCCGTGGATGCTTCTGATTAAGCCGTTTATTCTTAGAGCCAGGCACCGGAAATCCCAGGTAACGGCCGTTTGTTTCAGTTCGCCTTACTTTGCATAGGAATGTGGGTTTCTGGAAAGATAAATCTTGGGTTTAGAGAGAATCATCCTGGGCTGCCAGGGCCGGAAGAATGATGTTGAGGAACTGACCCGCCCTGAGTATGTTTCGTTCTATGGAGCTAGACTTTTCCCCTGGGCCGTCTTATTTCCAGCAAGACGCTCGATTAAGGGCAAGCGCGTTTAAACCTTATGTCTTGGCTGGGCATGGTGGCCCATGCCTGTAATCCTAGTACTTTGGGAGGCTGAGGTGGGTGGATCACCTGAGGTCATGAGTTTGAGACCAGCTTGGCCAACATGGTGAAACTCTGTCTCTACTAAAAATACAAAAATTAGCCAGGTGTGGTGGTGGGTGCCTGTAATCCCAACTGCTTGGAAGCCTGGGGCAGGAGAATCTTTTGAACCCAGGGTTGGCGGGGGAGATTGTAGTGAGCCAAGATCACACCACTTCACTCTAGCCTGGGCGAAAGGGTGAAACACCGTCTCAAAAATAAAATACAATAAAATAAACCTTATGTCTTGCAGACTTTGTTCAGGGTGTATGTGTGCTGAGTCTAGTGGTAGTTAATGATTTATAAGGGTCTGAATGTGGTTGTTTTATTAGTAATAAATAATATTTTATTATAATTTTACTTTTAAAACAAATATTAAAAACTTTTGTGTGAGACTTTACTGTATTATGTTACAGATTGTGTCAGGGAATTAGAAGAATAAACAAATTCAATTAGGTCGGCTTTTGTTCGTTTGTGATTTTTCCCCTATTGCCAAATACCAGGTTCAGCCCACTTTCTCTTTTTGTCTAAACTGCCCCTGAGCCTCAGATGTACTCAGGGGTGAAGCAGAGTTTAATATCAGCCTGAACCAAATAGGATTTAGGAAGATTAACCTTCCAGAGGACATCAGCGTCTAGCTATGACACACAGACGGTTTGAGATGGTCGTTCTCTGCTTTCCTCTATTAGTGCAAAAGATTAAGCAGAATATGCTGAGACCATGTATGTTGTAAATGGTTGTAGATGTGTTCAGATTAAATTCTCTTTCTCTAAGATCTTCGTTGGATATTGACCTGGACGGGCAGCAGAGTCAGGGACCTAGACATGACGAGACTTGAGTTCAGGAAGTTTGTCCCTATGTGACGCTCTGTTTCTCTGTCACCTGCCTCTCCTCCCACTGTCTCCTTATTTCCTGCCAGTCTGAACTCGTTCCAAAGCTTAGCTGAAATGTAATCTATACGAGATATTCATAAAGAGGAAGACAAAGCAAGGAAGTCTTGGTTATTGTTTGGTTAATGGGTAGGAGAGCAAAGTGGTTAAGGGTTGTTGAGGTGGTGCTTGTCCAGACAGGTGACCAGGTATTTCAAAGAGGGTGGCAGATACCTGTTTGGAGAAGGAGATGCAATTTTTGTTTTTTTCTAGAGACCAGGTCTCGCGCTGTCTCTGAGGCCAGAGTGCAGTGGCTATTCACAGGCACAATCATAGCTCACTGCAGCCTCTGATTCCTGGGCTCAAGCCATCCTCCTGTGTCAGCCTCCCAAGTAACAGGCATACCACCCTGCCTGGCTCAGCTTTTTTTTTTTTTTTTTTTTGAGATGGGCTCTCACTGTGCTGCCCAGGCTGCTCTCAAACTCATGGCCTCAAGTGATTGTATTTATTTTTTTCTAGGAACTAAATCTGTCCATAAGCCAAGAGCCAGGTTACTGTAGGCTCTCCTGAGTTCCAGGACTGTAAAATAATGGCTTGTCTTGCTCTTCGCACCACACAAGCTCTTTAGACAGTTGCTGATCTCAGAGTGGTAGATTCTCCTTTGCGCCGCCAGTTGACTTAAACAGGGGGAAGGAGGGAGAGAGGGTTTTTCTAGTCTGCCTTCATGGATGATAGCTCTGAAAGTGACTGGTAACGGGAGCTCCTGAAGACGGCGTGGAGGCCTATTCCCTTGGCCCTTGGGATGCACGGGTGTTGGTTGTTTCCTCCAGCGGCTACTTAGGGTCCTTTACATGTTAGAAACATTGCCACCTCCATTCAAGCGATGGTCCTATAATGGTGTTACTTGCCCCCTCTCCACCTCTCTTTCATGAAATTTTACAGACCTAATACATACAGACAAACAATTTGTTCTGACGGACTTCAGGTAATATGAACAGGGGTCCTGTCTATTAGCCTCTCCTACCACGTGGGTCCCTGCGGAATGTGGCCTGGGAACCTCTCCGCTAGAGGGCCACCTGTGGCATGGCCCTGATGACACGCCCTGTGGGCAGCCAGTGTGTACACATCTCCTTCTGAGAGCGCTTGTGGCCACTCACCAGGCCCCCCACGTTCTGTTTCCTCTTCCAACTTGCTGCTGTGAACCCAGGTCCCCCCATACTCCCACATCTCAGGTCATAGTGAAATAACTGTGTGTTTCTATTTAAAATCTTCATCTCGACATGTGTGTTTCTTATGGTAAATGTTACTGAAACATATAACATACAGAGACGTGCATGAATAACGAGGCACCAATCCATGAAGTATCACAATATGAACACGTTCGTGTCACCTGCACTCAAATCGAGAAACTGGTCATCCTTAGAACCTGAGAGTCCTGACTGGGCGCGGTGGCTCATGCCTGTAATCCCAGCACTCTGGGAGGCTGAGGCAGGTGGATGGCCTGAGGTCAGGAGTTCGAGACCAGCCTGGCCAACATGGTAAAACCCCGTCTCTACTAAAAATACAAAAATTAGCTACGCATGGTGGTGGGTGCCTTATAATCCCAGCTACTTGGGAGGCTGAAGCAAGAGAATTGCTTGAACCTGAGAGGTGGAGATGGCAGTGAGCTGAGATCGCCGCCATTGCATTCCAGCCTAGGCGACAAAAGCGAGACTCTATCTCAAAAAAAAAAAAAAAAGTTCTTTGTGCCTCCTTCCTGTCATTCTTACCCCAAGAGCAAACATTGTGGTGACTTCCAGGACTATCAGTTCATTTTGCCTGTTCTTGAACTTTGTTTAAATGAAATCATCCAGAATGTCTTCTTTGGGATCTGTCTTCTCTCATCCAACATTGCCGTGTCAGTAATTACAAATGATGATACTCTAAACATCCTTGTATATATCTTTTGGCACATGGGTTTTAATTTTTTTTTTTATTTTATGTATGTATTTTTAGATAGGGTCTTGCTCTATTGCCCAGATTGGAGTGCAGTGGTGGGATCATAGCTGACTCATCTCCTGGGCTCAAGTAATCCTCCGACCTCAGCCTCCTGAGTAGCTGGGATTGCAGGCCCGCACCACCATGCCCAGCTATTTTTAAAATTTCTTTTGGTAGAGGTGAGATCTTGCTATATTGCCTAGGCTGATCTTGAACTCCTGAGATCAAGTGATCCTCCTGCCTTTGCCTCCCAAAGTGCTGGGATTGTAAGTGTGAGCCACTGTGCCCAGCCACATGTGTTTTTAGAAAGTTGCCAGTAGCTAATTTACAATGATTGCTGTATGTTTTATTTCATACGCCACCCAGCTTAAGCATTGTGAGATTTTAGTAAGAGAACTGCAAGTAAGTATCTGGAAGGAAGATAGTCACTTGGATTCACAAGTCTAATATCATACTTTTTTCTTTTTTTTTTTTTTTTTTTTTTTTTTGAGACGGAGTCTTTGCTCTGTCGCCCAGGCTGGAGTGCAGTGGCGCGAACTCGGCTCACTACAAGCTCCGCCTCCTGGGTTCACGCCATTCTCCTGCCTCAGCCTCCCGAGTAGCTGGGACTACAGGCGCCCGCCACCTCGCCCGGCTAGTTTTTTGTACGACGGGGTTTCACCGTGTTAGCCAGGATGGTCTCGATCTCCTGACCTTGTGATCCGCCCGTCTCGGCCTCCCAAAGTGCTGGGATTACAGGCGTGAGCCACCGCGCCCGGCCTAATATCATACTTCTACAACATTATTCATGTTCATTTTAACTAATTCAAGAATAATGAGCAGAAAATGGTAGAGTTTAGGGTTGGAAATGGAGAAGCCATAATATATTTCTCCTTTGATATTTTCTTCTATAAGTTGAAGGGGAGAGCAAATAGGATTTAGAGATGACAAATATAAAGTTAACTTGAGCCACATCCTTCCTCATGGGATAAAGAACCACAAGGTCTTGGGGAAAGGCCAGCATAGAAGCCGGCTCTCGGCACCTGGTACCCTGATGGATCTGAGCCCACTTCTGGGTCCTGCAGAGGCCCTGTTCCTCAGTCTCCTGAGGGCAAACCAGGCCACTGGCATGGACACCACGAGTCCCTGGGTGGCCAAGGGGCAGCTGTCTGTGGGGAAGGCAGGTGGAACTTAGACATTTTGGGTCAGGGTGTTTGTGTGCACATACAAGGCCCTCGTGATATAGGAAGAAGCCAAAGGTGAAAAAAAGAGGGCTCCCTGGTCCAGGGTCAGCTCCCACGCTGCTATGGCATGGCGTGAATTCTGAATTTCAACACGACCTTCCCAGTTTTTACAAAGATTTATTTTTTAAACTAGGAGACGAGAACCCCTAGACACACACACTTTCTTATTTTTTTGAGGCGGAGTCTTGCTTGGTCACCCAGGCTGGAATGCAGTGGTGCAAACACTGCTCACTTCAGTTCAACATCCCAGGCTCAAGAGATCCTCCTGTCCTAGCCTCCTATGTAGTTGGGACAGGTGAACCCTCAGCCAGGCTAAATTTTTTTTTTTTTTTTTTTTGAGAGATGGTATCTCACTTTGTTGCCCAGGCTGATCTTGAACTCCTAGGCTCAAGCATGGAACCTATTTTATTTAGGAATTTGTTGGCTTGATGTATAACTTTTACATATTTCAACATATGGTATGTGAACTACCGTCTTTACTCTTGTCCAGAGCCCTGCAAATGTTAAGTGCAGACCTGCTAAAGAAAGGAGGGCCCTGGCCGGGTGCAATGGCTCATGCTGGTAATCCTAGCACTTTGGGAGGCCGAGGCAGGTGGATCACCTGAGTTCAGGAGTTCGAGATCAGCCTGGCCAACATGGCAAAACCCCATCTCTATTAAAAATACAAAAATTAGCCGGGCATGGTGGCGGGTGCCTATGATCCCGGGTACTCAGGAGGACTGAGGCTGGAGAATCTCTTGAACTCCGGAGATGGAGGTTGCAGTGAACCAAGATCACACCACTTCACTCCAGCCTGGGCAAAAGAGCAAAATTCCTTAAAAAAAAAAAAAAAAAGAGAGGGAGAGAGAAAGAGAAAGAAAGAGTCCAGATACGGTGATGCCTACTTTATATTACTCCTCCCATGAAGAAGAAAGAAAGAAAGAGAGAGAGAAAGAGAGAGAGAAAGAAAGAGAGAAAGAAAGAAAAAAAGAAAGTAAGTTCAGATACATTGATGCCTAATTACAATACCTCTCCCATGAAATCATTCTAGAAAAACTTTGGACATGGGACATTAAGCTTCATGGTGACTTGAAAGAAATATGCCATTCAAACTTAGGGGTAAAACCAGACCAAGTTGAATGGTGACTATGCCTAGATTTTTTTTCCATGAATTTTTTGTAAGCTATTTTTATAGTTAATTTCACAAGGCTACATGGAAGGTACGACTGATGATTTATGACCTTGTGTATTTCTTTTTAACAATGGAAAGGCACTTTCGTACTTGCATCGCTTTACGGTCGAGACTGCATAATTTGGCACATTCTGGAGCATTGTGGAGAAAAAGCACATGCACTGGAGTCAGGCGCTGGGTTTGAATCATGGCTCTGCCACTTACCCGCCTTGCCAGCTGTATGATCTTGGGCACATTTCTTTCTTTCTTTTTCTTTTTTTTTTTTTTTTTGAGACAGATACTCACTCTGTTCCCTAGGCTGGAGTGCAGTGGTGCAATCTTGACTCACTGCAACCTCCGCCTCCTGGCTTCAAGTGATTCTCCTTCCTCAGCCTCCTGAGTAGCTGGGATTACAGGCATGTGCTACCATGCCCAACTAATTTTTGTATTTTTATAGAGATGGGATCTCTCTATGTTGCCCAGGCTGGTCTTGAATTCTTGGCCTCAGGAGATCCTCTCACCTTGGCCTCCCATGACACTGGGGTTATAGGCATGAGCCACTGTGCCTGGCCTTTAATTTTTTTTTTTTTGTTTTTGAAATGGAGTCTCACTCTGTTGCCCAGGCTGGAGTGCAGTGGCGTGATCTCGGCTCACTGCAGCCTCCACCTCCTGAGTTCTAGTGATTCTCCTGCCTCAGCCTCCTGGGTAGCTGGGATTACAGGCACGCACCACCATGCCCGGCTATTTTTTGTATTTTTGTAGAGATGGGGTTTCACTATGTTGGCCAGGCTGGTCTTGAACTCCCGACCTCAGGTGATCCACCCACCTCAGCCTCCCAAAGTGCTAGGATTATAGGCATGAGCCACTGTGCCTGGCCTAATTTTTGTATTTTCAGTAGAGATGGGGTTTCACCATGTTGGCCACGCTGGTCTTGGACTCCTGACCTCAAGTGATCCGCCCACCTCAGCCTCCATAAGTGCTGAGATTACAGGTGTGAGCCACCGTGCCCAGCCGGGCACATTTCTATTTTTTTTTTTTTGAGACAGAGTCTCACTCTGTCGCCCAGGCTGGAGTGCAGTGACGCAATCTTGGCTCACTGCAAGCTCCACTTCCCAGGCACATTTCTTAACCTTTCTGTGCTGCAGCTTACTTCTCTAGAAAATAGGGTGATAAAATAAAATGGTTGTTGTGAGGGCTTAGTGAGATAGTGTAATGTTTAGAACAATGTCTGGTACATACATAGTGTTTGAGGAGAGCCTTTATTTATATTTATATATGTTAGAATTCCCAGGGTGAGTTGAGTGCATTCCTCATTTCCCTGCTTGTCCGCTGCAGGCATCCAGGATCCAAGAAGATGCCACCGAAAACATCGAAGGTGACAGCTCCAGCCCTTCCAGCGGTTCTGGCCAGAGGACTTCTGCCCACGGGGCTCAGGATGACCATGGGGAAGAGGTATCTGGGACGAGAGCCCCTGAGGAAGACTCCCCAGTTTATACAGATTCTAGAATGGACACAGGCAGTAGAGCTGGGCGGGTCTGGAGGGCCCCATGGGGCAGTAGCCCTACCACTGCTGAGTCCTGGGAGGCTGTGAAGGTCTCAGGGAAGGGGACGTACTAGCTAGTCTAAGAGGATCAGAACAGCTATTTATCAACCAATCTGGGCACATTTTAATATTTTAGTCCAAGTACTGCTGCATCTGTATGTGTCAGGTGACTATCAGCCTCAGATCTAGTAACATAGAAGGTCCCGCGTGTCACTGAGGCCTCCTTGGCTCAGCACCACACCCCTATAATCTCTCTTTTTTGTTTGGTTTTGAGATAGAGTCTAACTCTGTTGCCCAGGCTGGAATGAGCCAGTTTCAGCTCACTGCAACCTCCGCCTCCCAGGCTCAAGTGATTCTCCTGCCTCAGCCTCCCTAATAGCTGGGATTACAGGCACCTGCCACTGCACCTGGTTAATTTTTGTATTTTTAGTAGAGATGGGGTTTCCCCATGTTGGCCAGGCTGATCTTGAACTCCTGACCTCAAGTGATCTGCCTGCCTCGGCCTCCCAAAGTGCTGGGATTACGGCGTGAGCCACTGTGCCTGGCCCCCTGTGATCTCTTTATAATGTTATCTGCCTCTCACGTGAATTCGTATATTGTTTTGTTCCCTCATCCCTCCCCGCTTCTGCTTGTGCAAGGACAGCCGCTGCCCCTCAGGAGCCCAGGCCACATCCTTCCAGATGAAGGCAGCTGTCTGTTCCATGTGTTGACTGAAGTCAGCCACATTTGTGAATCCCAGGCTGGAGGCTTTAACCAGAGCTCTGTTCTAATTTGGGAGTGGGGACTGGGGGGTTCCCATGAGGGCCACAGGTGCTATAAATGGCTCCATTTGTGGTATTAATTACTTATTTTAAAAAGTTTTCTCTAGATAGCCATGTGTGGTGGCTCATGCCTGTAATCCTAGCACTTTGGGAGGCCAAGGTGGGCAGATCACTTGAGGTTAGGAGTTCAAGACCAGCCTGGTCAAAATGGTGAAACCCTGTCTCTACTAAAAATACAGAAATTAGCCAGGCATGGTGGTGGGCACCTGTAATCCCAGCTACTGGGGAAGCTGAGGCAGGAGAATCACTTGAACCTGAGAGGCAGAGGTTGCAGTGAGCTGAGATCGTGCCACTGCACTCTAGCCTGGGCGACAGAGCAAGAGTCTGTCTGAAAAAATATACACATATATTTTGATTAATTAGAATTAATGAGAAATCTCGATCATGAAAATTCTTTCCAAGAAAATTCCAGGTACAGAGTGATCCACAGTAGTGGCTGTTGACATTACCGAGTCTGTCAGACCTGCTGGAATGTTTTAGAATCCAACCCATGCATCTTCTGACTCCTCAAGTCCTGGCCTGTCCAGGGCACCCTCCCTCATCTCTTCCCCTCCTACCCTTAATCTATATCCAGACAATTTCCACCTGCCACCTCCAACGTGAACAGGTTGCCCATGCTTGGGCAACTTCAGTCTCCATTCATGGACCTCTTTCCCCCAGGTCTAATCATGCATGGGTCTCCCGTCTCCAGGCAAATGTGTGCCTCCTCCTGTTTCTCTTTCAAGTTCCTTTCTTGCATCTCTCCACACCAGGGTTAGCCAAACTCAAGGTTAGGGGTGCAGTCTTTTTTTGGTATTTTTGTAGAGATGGGGTTTCACCCTGTTGGCCAGGCTGGCTTTTAACTCCTGACCTCAGGTGATCCGCCCATCTCGGCCTCCCAAAGTGCTGGGATTACAGGTGTGAGCCACCGTACCTGTCCACTTACAGCTTTTGTAGCAAAAGAATTCAGACCAGAAAGGCAGAGAGGACAGGGCAGTATCTGGGACAGTGATTTCCAAATGAGGAGCTGTGTCCTTGGAGGCACATTGATGTGTGGCAAGATGTGCAGAGAATCGCCAGCCCAGGCCAGTCACCCAAGCGTCAGTGTCCAAAGTTTTACTGGAGTTTCCTTATGCAGGCAGGATTGATTAATTGATTGACTGATGATTGATTGATGGGTGCAGCTCCAGCAGTTGCTGCACTCAGTCCCCAGCTCTCTCCCACCTTTCAGATCAGTCCCAACTGTCTAAGCACGTGGTTGGTCTTTCTGGTGTGGCCAGACTGTCAAATATGAGGTGCCCAACCTGAGCCACTGCATTAGCACAAACGATCAGGTGTGGTCCCAGGGGCCCAGCTTGAGTAACAAAGACCCTTTCACGCGGGAAATGCCAGTGGTTTAGAGGTTACTTCCCAGGAGCCAAGACAAAGCCAGACCTGTTCGGTAAGGTTAATTATTATTATTATAATTACTATTTTGAGACAGGGTCTTGTTCTTTTGCTGAGGCTGGCATGCAGTGACACAATCATGGCTCACAGCAGCCTTGACCTCCTGAGCCCAAGCGATCCTCCTGCCTTAGCCTCCCGAGTAGCTGGGACCACAGGTGCATGCCACAACACCTGGCTAATTTTTTACATTTTTAGTAGAGATTGGGTCTCACTTTGTTGCTCGGGTTGGTTCTGAACTCCTGGGCTCAAGCGATCCTCCTGCATCGGCCTCCCAAAGTGCTGGGATCACAGGCATGAGCCACCACACCTGGCCAAGATTAATTATTTCTTATGCAGTTCTTCTTTACTTTGACTCTCTCCACCTACTCACTCCATCTCTGCCCATCCCTGTCCCTTCAATTCCTCACAGCTGCTTCCATTGCTGAATTGAGGCTCTCATTTTTGTCTTGTCCCCATAAACTCTGACATCAGTGACTGCACCGGCATTTCTTCCTGGATGTCTCCCTCCTCAGACATCCTTGACTGCAGTGTGATTGCTCCAGCTTCTTTGATCTTTTCTTTTCCTCATCAGTTTCTTGTTTTGTAATCTTTTTTTTTTGAGACAGAGTCTTACTGTGTCACCCAGGCTGGTGTGCGGTGGCACGATCTCAGCTCACTGCAACCTCCTCCTCCCGGGTTCAAGCAATTCTGCCTCAGCCTCCCAAGTAGCTGGGACTGCAGGCATGCACCACCACACCTATCTAATTTTTGTAGTTTTAGTAAAGGTTGGCCAGGCTGGTCTCAAACTCCTGACTTCAAGTGACCTACCGGCCTCAGCCTCCCGAAGTGCTGGGATTATAGGCATGAGCCACCGTGCCTGGCCTTGTTTTGTTATTTCTGAATGAAGATGTTTCCCAAGGCTAGGAGCTCCTCTTTCTTTCTTTCTTTTTTTTTTTTTTTTTTAAGACAAAGTCTCACTCTGTTGCCAGGCTGAAGTGCAGTGGCGCGATCTTGGCCCACTGCAACCTCCACCTCACAGGTTCAGGCGATTCTCCTGCCTCAGCCCCCTGAGTAGCTCGGACTACAGGCACGCATCACTGTGCCCAGCTAATTTTTTTATTTTCAGTAGAGACAGGGTTTCACTATGTTGGCCAGGATGGTCTCGATCTCTTGACCTTGTGATCCCCCCTCCTTGGCCTCTGGAAGTGCTGGGATTACAGGCGTGATCTCCTCTTTCCTTGATCTTTCCCTTGTTGATCTCCTGCGTCCTCCTGCAGATGCAGTCTCAGGAGTCCATTTCCAGCCTGGACTTTGCTTCGGGGCCTCCATAGTTCCACCTGTGCTCCCATGTGTGGAGCATCTACTGATAAGGCCCTCTGCCCTCTGCAACTCAGCATGTGGAGAGCCAGCTGCCCACCTCCTGTCAATGCCATTCTTCCAGCTACTCAGGCTTAGGAGCCTCAGAGCCCCGGCTGCCCTGGCCCTGAGTGGGTAAGGGGCCTTCTCTGTGCTCCCATGATACTACTGCATGCCCTGGTCATTGCGCTTCTGAGAGTGTGGCATGGGAGCCCTTCTACATATTCTCCTGACTAGGCTGTGAGCAACTTGAGGGCATGTACAGCACCAGTCAAACTGTCCCCCATGGCCAGGCACAGTGGCTCACGTCTGTAATCCCAGCACTTTGGGAGACTGAGGCAGGCAGGTTGCTTGAGGCCAGGAGTTCCAGACCAGCCTGGGCAACATGGTGAAACCCCGTCTCTAAAAAAAATACAAAAATTAGTCGGGTATGCACGCCTGTAGTCCCAGCTTCTCGGGAGGCTGAGATAGGAGGATCACCTGAGCCTGGGAGGGCAAGGCTGCAGTGAGCTGTGATTGTGCTACTGCACTCCAGCCTGAGTGACAGAGCAAGACCCTGTCCCCCCTCAAAACAATTATCTGTCACATCAGAGAGCATGAGGGGAGAATGAGTCATGGCTGTCTTCATTCTGTTATTTACTTCTTTCCTGTGTTACTGAGCTCATAACCAAATTGTCTTTTTTTTACTTTAAGGCTGTCCCTTCTCTAAACCATGATGCTACCAGAATAACCTGCCTCTGTGGCTCCTCACTGAATCTAGGTTGTTTCTTCAACTTTACCCATAGCTTGCCTTTCTAGAAACTTCCACACAGGAGCACTGTCTTCTATTCCTCACCTAAACAAGCTCCCAGTTCCAGCCAAATTGTTTTCTTTCCAACTTGACTTGGTGATATTCCCAGCTACGTGTTTTTCCCCAACCAGGGATCCTTTTCCTCCTCAGGAACAATTTCTTCTCCTTCAAGTCACATCCCTACCCATTACCTTCCTGGCACAGCACAAATCTCATCTCCCCTTACCACCCAGTTGTCGTCTTTGAGCTTTTTTTTTCAGCTATTGCTGGGGAACGTTAATACACGCATAACATACGACTTTGTGCTGATAATTCTTTCTCTAAGTCTACTACTATTTCTTTTCCCCTAGTTAGACTGAAAGTGTCTGAACAGCAAAGCCCATGTCTTATTCATCTTCGCATCATTTGTAACAACTTTTGTGTAGAAAGTTCTCAATGAAGTGAAATAAACAATTCTGTCTTCCAGTTCAACTTTGGAGACATCTTTGTCCACCAAGCCATCCACACCATCGAGTACTGCCTGGGCTGCATTTCAAACACAGCCTCCTACCTGCGGCTCTGGGCCCTCAGCCTGGCTCATGCACGTGAGTGAGCAGCCCGAGGGAGAGGGGCGCGGTCAGCTCTCCCCAACACCCTGGGAAACAGGTGCAATGTATTTGGAGGTCAAGGTGTCTTCTCCGAGGTATTTGTGGATGTTTGCCGAAAGAATGGCTCTTCTTTCCCTGGCACGTGTGCCTTTTCTGTGGGTCTGGCTGCACGTTGCTGGGTTGGTCACCCTCTGTATTAATAGTCTCCTACTGCTGCTGTAACAAACTGTCACAAACGCTCGTGGCTTAAAACAACACAAATTTGGCCAGGCATGGTGGTTCACACCTGTAATCCCAGAACCTTGGGAGGCAGAGTTTGGGCAAATTGCTTGAGCCCAGGAGTTCAAGATCAGCCTGGCCAACATGGTGAAACCTGCCTCTACTGAAAATACAAAAATTAGCTGGGCATGGTGGTGGGCGCCTGTAACTCCAGCTACTCGGGAGACTGAAGCAGGAGAATTGCTCGAATCCGGAAGGAGGAGGTTGCAGTGAGCCGAGATCGCATCACTGCACCCACCCTGGGCTACAGAGTGAGACTCCATCTCAAAAACCAACCAATCAAACAAACAAACAAAACCCAACCCAACAACACAATTTGGTATCTTGAGGTTTTTGAAGCCGGAGTCCTAAAATCAAGGCGTGGGCAGCCGTGCTCCTGCTGCAGGCTGCAGGCAGAATTAGTTTCCTGGCCTTTCCAGCTTCTTGAGACTGCCTGCATTCCGTGGCTTGCGGCTCCTCTTTGCATCACTTCAACCTCTGCTTCCAGCATCAAATCTCCTTTTTCTCTGTGACTCTCCTGCCTTCCTCTTACGAAGACTCTAGTGATGACACTGGGCATATCCAGATAATCCAGGATAACGCCCCTCTCTCAGGATTCTTAACTTAATCTTATCTTATCCGCAAAGCCACTGTTGCTATGTAATACAGTATGTTGACAGGTTATTAGGATTAGGATGTGGACATCTTACGGGTGGGGGAACATGTTTTTTCAGGCTACCATGCCCTCCTGCAAGGTGCTGACCTTTCAGTGAAGGCCTGCCTTGATTAGGAGCGTTGCTGGGAGTCAGTTTGCTGCCCACTGAGCTGACCCTCAGGAAGTGCTCACCACCCTTGTGAATTCACAGCAGTCAGGGTCAGTCAGGCCCAGAAATACAATTCTTTCTTTCTTTCTTTCTTTCTTTCTTTCTTTCTTTCTTTCTTTCTTTCTTTCTTTCTTTCTTTCTTTCTTTCTTTCTTTCTTTCTTTCTATCTATCTATCTATCTATCTATCTATCTATCTATCTATCTAAAAGAGGCAAGGTCTCATTATGTTGCCCAGGCTGATCTCACACTCCTGGCCTCAAGGGATGCTTTTGCCTCCGCCTCCCAAAGTGCTGGGATTTCAGGCATTGGAAATACAATTTTGATAAAGATCCGAGCCCTGGGGTTGCCTAACGTCAGGAATCCTGACTCACCAACTCACTTTGTAAGCCCCATCTTGATCTCTGGGTGCTTCTCCAGTCTTGTTTCTTGTCAGTTTTCCTTAGTGCCCCACCAGCGCTCCAGACCCATCCATTTCATACGCAGTGGCCCTGAGGAGCACTTTTTTTTTTTTTTTTTTTTTCTGAGCCAGCATCTCCCTCTGTTGCCCAGGCTGGAGTGCAGTGGCACTATCATGGCCTCGAACTCCCAGGCTCATGTCATTCTACCGCCGCAGCTTCCCAAGTAGCTGGGACCACAGGTGCATGCCACCATGCCTGGGCCAATTTTTGTATTTTTTTTTTTTTGGTAGAGACAGGGTTTTGCCTTGTTGCCTAGGCTGGCCTCAAACTCTTGGGCTCAAGCAGTTCCCCTGCCTTTGCCTCCCAAGTAACTGGGACTATAGGCACACACCGCTACACTTGGCTAATTTTTTTTTTTTGGTAGAGACAGGGTTTTGCTATGTTGCCCAGGCTTGTCTTGAACTCCTGGGCTCAAACAATCCTCCTGCCTTGGCTTCCCACAGTGCTGGGATTACAGGTGTGAGCCGCTGTGGCTGGCCTGAAGAACTATCTCCTGAAGATGCAGTACTCCCTGGGCCCCTCTGGGTGTTTGCCCCTGCAGCCCCCTTGCCTGAAATAGTCCCTTCTTTAACTCTCTCCCCACCTGATACTTAATTCCTTCTTCATAACTCAGCTGGAAATCTTCCTTCCTAGTCCCCCAGTCTGGAAGATACCTGCCTGGGATTCTGGGGCATGCTGTTAACCTAGCTTCAGTTATGATTGTCTCGATGAGCCTGTCTCCCTACTGGACTATGAGCTCCTTGGAAGCAAAGACCCTGACTTTTATATTAGCATTCCCGGCGTTGGGCATAATGCCTAGAACAGAGAAGCCAGGCCGAGGTGTGTGCTGAGTGGATAGAAGCGAAAGCAGTAAAGTGTGTGATTATTCATTTCCAGTAGAAACTCCAGTGTTCAGCATTTGTGCAATCTTCACAGCTCAGCTGTGCTTGTTTCCTCACACAAACTCACATACACACACTTTCACATGTGCATGAACGCTCAGATGCATACACTCAGCCCTGCGAGTACCTGCAGCACAGACACCCACAAGCATGCCTTTTTTTTTTTTTGAGACGAAGTCTCGCCCTGTCACCAGGCTGGAGTGCAGTGGTGCGATCTCGGCTCACTGCAACCTCCGCCTCCCAGGTTCAAGCAGTTCTTCTGCCTCAGCCTCCCGAGTTGCTGGGACTACAGGTGCACGCCACCACGCCCAGCTAATTTTTTTTTTTTTTTAATTTTTGTATTTTCAGTAGAGACGGGGTTTCACCATGTTGGCCAGGATGGTCTTGATCTCTTGACCTCGTGATCTGCCTGCCTCGGCCTTCCGAAGTGCTGGGATTACATGCGTGAGCCACTGCACCCGGCCGCATGTCTTTACTCCTGTGTACTGTTGTGCATTCATGTGAAGTGGTTATCCCAGGACTGTCACCCACTTGTTTACCTTAGAGTGGATCTCAGCACTTCGTGCAGTCAGTGGTGCTAATGTTGGTCTTCAGCTCCAACCCCAGCAGCAGCTGGAGGACTTGAGTCATAATAGGGCTGAGTCTAGATAAGAAAGGAGGAGGAGTTTTGGTATTCTTGGTCCCTGGGCCAGAGTTTGGCCCTATGTGTCAGGGTGTCCTCTGGCCAGCCCATGCACACACTCAGGGGGTCATTTGATTCCCAAAAACCCATATGGTTCATGGCTGCCTGGCCTGGTTCACCCACTGGGTCATTCTAGAAGTCCCTGCTAGATGTGGCTTCCGTGCCATACTAACACAGTTGCTTAAAGAGGTAATGTGGAAGAATGGGGAAAAAATTAAAACACTGACTTAAATACTTAAATTCTGGTCCCTTTTTTACCACTTTTGGCTGAGTCACTTCCACAAGAAATTTAACCTTTGTGTGCCGGGGCTTTCATCAGTGGTTCTAGTAGTTAGCCTCCTGTACTGGTCAGGCTAGGCTAAACTCTGTTGCAATAACAACTTACCCTCTAAATCTCAGGTCACTGGGCCAGAGTTTGGCACTATGTGTTGGGGTGTCCTCTGGTCAAAATTCCTCCTGTCTTATTTAGACTCATCCCTGGTATGACCCAAGTCCTTCAAACTACTGCTGAGGTTGGAGCTGAAGACCAACATTAGCACCACTGATGACTTGAAGCGCTAAGATCCACTTTAAGGAACAAAGTGGGGTCGGGGGGGTGGCTCACGCCTGTAATCCCAGCCCTTTGGGAGGCCAAGGCAGGTGGATCACCTGAAGTCAGAAGTTTGAGACCAGCCTAGCTAACATGGTGAAACCCCCTCTCTACTAAAAATACAAAATTAGCTGAGTGTGATTGCACACGCCTGTCATCCCAGCTACTCGGGAGGCAGGAGAATCACTTGAACCTGGGAGCTGGAGGTTGCAGTGAGCTGAGATCGCACCACTGCACTCCAGCCTGGGTGACACGGCAAGACTCTGTCTCAAAGAAGAAAAGAAAAAAAAAAAAAAGGAACAAAGTGAGTGACAGTCCTGGGATAGCCACTTCACACGAATGCACACCAGTGCACAGGAGTAAAGACGTGCTCGTGGGTGTCTGCGCTGTGGATACACGCAGGGCTGAGTGTGTGCATCTAAGCATTCGTGTGCATGTGAAAGTCTGCGTATGTGAGTTTATGTAAGGAAACGAACATAGCCTGAGCTGTGAAGATCACACGAATGCTAAGCACTCAAGTGTGGGTCTAACCACACGGGGGTGAAGCTGTTCCCATTGATGAGAGACTCTGCACCACTGTAGCAGGCAGAAAACCAGAACTTGGGAGGCAGCAAGCAAACAGGGACCCTCTTCCTTGCATTCTATGTCTCTGCTTTTGTCATGTTCTGATAGCCACTTGCAAGTGACAGGCCTCTATCTCTCTGGGCCACATCGTGGTGACCTTTTAGCGGGGGTCTTCAAGCCTCAAGCCAAGGATGTAATGATGGTATTTCCCTGCCAGGCGCATTTCCCAGGCTATTGGGCATGATAACTAGGGGAGAAGCAGTCGCACGTGCTCCGTGCCCAGGGACACCTAGACATGGGCCCTTACTCGCATAGCTTGGACAGTGAGAGCCCTTGTAGGGCGGTTAGCTGGAGGCAGGAGCTCAGCGACGAGTCTGGGTTTTTTCCGATACCCATCCATGACCTCCCTCCTCTTGGATTTCACTCGCCTCAGGGCCTTTTAAAACATTCCCCACTGTCAGCCTTTGAGAGACTCCATGGGCATGCAAGAAGTGTATAGAAAAGACCTGTGGAGCTGGGGGTGTGGGAACAGCTGAGAAGGTAAGGGGTAGGGAAGTGAGGGACGGGTGGTGGTGTCATAGGAACAGGCCAGAGAGGGCTGTGTGGCGTTTGTCCCTGAACTTCTCGGAGCTTTAGTTTCCTTATCTGTAAGACGGGCATCATAAAACCTAATTTATAGGGTTGATACGGGCCTTACTGAGATAATATGTGAAACCACTTTGAATTCCTCTGACTTGACTCTTTATTTGGAGTCTGTGGCTGAACTTCAGGCTGTCTGTTAATCCCCTGAAACTACATATAAGATGTCGTTGGGCGTCTCTGTGTGCATTTTTCTGGAGAAAGGATTCATGACTTTCTTCAGATTTCAGAGGGGACCCGTGACCACTGAAGAGTGAAAAGAGCCACTTTCCAGAGTGAGGCTGAATTCACCTCATGCCCTCAGTACCTGGCATGTGCCCTTGTACATTGCAGTGACTGAATAAATATTAGCTAAACATTTTTTGAAATATGGTTAGGATCTTAGTCTTTTTAAAAACACTTTTACTGTGAAAAATTCGCATGTTTACAAAAATGCATAAAATATATATATATAGCCTAGTGGATTTTTGTGAAGCAAACACTCATGTAACCACATCCTGGTCAAAGAAGAGGCCGTGGCCACGTGCGGTGGTTCACACCTGTAATCCCAGCACT
The DNA here is from genome assembly GCF_008728515.1 of Papio anubis. Classification (NCBI taxonomy): domain Eukaryota; kingdom Metazoa; phylum Chordata; class Mammalia; order Primates; family Cercopithecidae; genus Papio; species Papio anubis. The sequence goes on from NC_044979.1 coordinate 19,952,853, forward strand.
TGGGAGGCCGAGGCAGGTGGATCATGAGGTCAAGAGATCGAGACCATCCTAGTCAACGTGATGAAACCCCGTGTCTACTAAATAAAGAAAAATTAGCTGAGCGTAGTGGTGCATGCCTGTAGTCCCAGCTACTCGGGAGGCTGAAGCAGGAGAATTGCCTGAACCTGGGAGGCGGAAGTTGCAGTGAGCTGAGGTCACACCACTGCATTCCAGCCTGGGCAACAGAGCAAGACTCCATCTCAAAAGAAAAGAAAAAAAGAAAAAGAAAGACGGAGCCAAGGTGGAAGGATTGCTTCAGGCCAGAAATTGGAGGCCAGCCTGGGCAATGTAGCGAGACCCTGTCTGTACAAAAATTAAAATGAAAAAAAATATACAAGTGTGGTCCTGTGGTTTCAGCTACTTGGGAGGCTGGGGCAGGAGGATTTCTTTTTCTCCCTGTGTCCTCACACGGTATTGACCACACTCCTGACTTTTATAATAGCAAATTTTGTGCTTTTTAACATGGTTTTATCCCTTAGCAATTTAGTGTAGTTTTGCATCTGTTTGAATTTATGTGAATAGAATCATGTCTTAGCTCAGGCTGCCATAATAAAACGCCCTGGGCTGGGCAACTTAGCAGCAGACAGTTATTTTCTCACAGTTCTGGAGGCTGCAAGCCCCAGATCAGGGAGCAAGAAAAGTGGGGTTCTGGTGATGACCCTCTTCCTGGCTTGCAGATGGCGGCCTTCTGCCTGTGTCCTCACATGGTGGAGAGAGGGGAAAAGAGACAGAGAGAGAGGGGGAAAGCTGCCTGGTGTCTCTTCTTGTAAGGGCACTAATACCAACATTAGAGCCCCACCCTCATGAGCTCACCTAACCCAAATCACCTCCCAAAAGCTCCATGTCCAAATACCATCACTTTGGGGGTTAGGCCTTCAACATATAAATTTTGGAGAGACACAGACATACGATCTCTAACAAATTGTATTGTTTTGCTTTTTTGCATGTAAATTGTATTACCAGGATTTGTTTATTTTGCCACCAATAGCTATAGTTTGCTTACTTTCCTTGGTGAATAATATGCCTCCACATATTTGTCTGATTTCCTCTTGATGGAAATTCCACCCTTGGGAACAAAGCTTCTGGAAACAATCTCGTGCAACGCCCTAGGGTACACGTGCCAAACTTCTCCACCTTGGAGTAGAGTTGTTGAATCATAGGATGTACAGATTTAGGATTATAATGTACAAATAATCTGCATGTATAGCCTCATGTGGTGGCTCATGCCTGTAATCCCAGCATTTTGGGAGGCTGAGATGGGAAGATCACTTGAGCCCGGGACTTCAAGGCCAGCCTGCCCAACATAGAAAGACCCCTTCTCTATTAAAAAAAAATTAACAGGGCTGGCTGTGGTGGCTCACACCTGTAATCCCAGAACTTTGGGAGGCCGAGGCGGGCAGATCACCTGAGGTCAGGAGTTTGAGACCGACCTGGTCAACATGGTGAAATCCTGTCTCTACTAAAAATATAAAAATTAGCCGGGCGTGGTGGTGGGCGCCTATAATCCCAGCTACTCAGGAGGCTGAGGCAGGAGAATTGCTTGAACCTGGGAGGTGGAGGTTGCAGTGAGCCAAGATCATGCCATTGCTCTCTAGCCTGGGCGTCAAAAGTGAAATTCTGTCTCAAAAAAAAAAAAAAAAAAAAAATTAACAGAGAGTGACAGTACACTCCTCTGGCCCCAGCTACTTAGGAGGCTGAGGTGGGAGGATCACTGGAGCCCATGAGGTCAAGGCTGCAATGAGCCAGAATTGCACTACTGCATTCCAGCCTGGGTGACACAGTGAGAACCAGCCTCAAAAAAATAAAAATAAAAAAATAATAATAATCTGAGCTGGACATGGTGGCTTATGCCTGATTTCCCAGCACTTTGGGAGGCTGAGACAGGAGGATTGCTTGAGGCCAGGAGTTGGAGACCATCCTAGGCAACATAGTGAGACCCTGTCTCTATTTAAAAATATATACATATTAATATTTTTGATTAAAAAGATGAAAAAATACAACAAATAACAATCTCCATTTACAAGATAATCCCAGTGGTATCTCATACCTTGCAGAACTGTCTGAAGTGCTCTGGACTATGGTGATGAACAACGGCCTTCAGATGCGAGGCTGGGGAGGAATCGTTGGGGTTTTTATTATTTTTGCCGTATTTGCTGTCCTGACAGTAGCCATCCTTCTGATCATGGAGGGCCTCTCTGCTTTCCTGCATGCCCTGCGACTGCACTGGTAAGTATGGTTGTGCCGTGGAAGCTCGATGTGGTGTTGGGAAAGGGAGTGGGCTGTGGGGCCAGCTAACTGGGTTCAAATCTTGACCTGTGTGTGACTTTAGCAGCTTACATACCTCTTTGGAACCTTAGTTTAGTCATCTGTTGGTATAATATTAAACGATGTAATATATGTACATATATATACACACTCATTCATACTCACTCAGACACGCCTATCTACACTAACTGTTCTCATTTACTCCTCCCCTTTTAGGTGGTCAGTGTTCATTTGTTATTACAATTGGCTTTAACCCAAGTGACACTTCCAAGTATTGGCAAGGTGGCATCTGAGATAGGCTCAGAGAAGACATGCTTAGAAAATCTGGAATGTTTGGCGTTTTTTGTTTGTTTGTTTTTTTGAGACAGACTCTCACTCTGTTGCCCAGTGCAGTGGCGCAGTCGTGGCTCACTGTAACCTCCACCTCCCGGGTTCAAGCGATTCTCCTGCCTCAGCCTCCCTAGTAGCTGGGATTACAGGTGTCTGCCACTACGGCCAGCTAAGTTTTGTATTTGTAGCAGAGATGGGGTTTCCCCATGTTTGCTGGCCTGGTCTCAAACTCTTGGCCTCAAGTGATTCACCCACCTCAGCCTTCCGAAGTCCTGGGATTACAGTCACGTACCATCACGCCCAGCTAATCTTTGTATTTTTAGTAGAGATGGGGGTTCGCTATGTTGGCCAGGCTAGTCTCAAACTCCCGGCCTCAAGTAATTCACCTGCCTCAGCCTCCCAAAGTGCTGGGATTACAGGCATGAGCCACCGCGCCCAGTGAATCTGGGATGTTTGGCTTTTGTTGCCGAGTGCAGGAGTTATACCAACAAGTTATGAAAGTCTCAAAAGTGCAAAGACAAGGAGGGCACCACCAGGAGGGAGACGCTCACAGGGAGCCCTGGACACGCACAGATGTATCCATCGACAACCAGCTGTCATTAGGTTGATGAATATGGAAACGTGTTCGGGCCTCTGGTTGCCTTCCAAGTTATATTTCAACCAGTAATTCTGAGTGTGCAGAGCAAGCCCTTCAGCTGCAGAGACTGTACACGGCTTGCCCTGCTGTTTTCTTCCTCCCTCTATGGCCACTATTCATAAAGAAGCCTTTACACTTCATGTACTGAGTGAGGAGAGCCACCGCATCCCCTGCCTCCATGATGACGTCATTCCCCTCCGTGTCATTGAGGAGATGAACCAAACCCCGTAACTTAATAAAACAGAAATGAGGTCGGGCGCGGTGGCTCACGCCTGTAATCCCAGCACTTTGGGAGGTCAAGGTAGGCGGATCACCTGAGGTCGGGAGTTCGAGACCAGCCTGACCAATGTGGAGAAACCCCTCTCTACTAAAAATACAAAATTAGCTGGGGCGGTGGTGCATGCCTGTCATCCCAGCTACTCGGGAGGCTGAGGCAGGAGAATCCCTTGAACCCGGGAGGCAGAGCTTGCAGTGAGCAGAGATCGAGCCACTGCACTCCAGGCTGGGCAACAGAGCGAGACTCCATCTCAAAATAAATAAATAAATAAAACAAAACATAAATGATCCTACATGATCATTTACAAAAATATAGGTCAAGGGTCTTTGCGTTCTACAGTATGCGAGTCCCACATTTTAGGATTGGATGGAAATGGAAAACGACACGAGAGAGCACTGCACAGTGAGGGCATCTTGGCTTGTGATGGGGGTGGGGAAGCTCCTTCTGTGAGGGAAGAGTTGTTGTGCTGTGGCCATGAGCCCACAAGCAGAGTGGCCTAGAGGAAGTGAGGGGGAGGGGAAGGGGAAGGTGGTAAGAGACAGGTGAGAGAAGGGCTTAAAAAATCCTCAGATTCATGGCCTGGGTGCAGTGGCTCACACCTGTAATCCCCGCACTTTGGGAGGCTGAGGTGGGTGGATCACCTGAGGTCAGGAGTTCAAGACGAGCCTGGCCAACGTGGCAAAACCTGGTCTTTACTAAAAATACAAAAATTAACTGGGCGTGGTGGTGGGCATCTGTAAGCCCAGCTACTCAGGAGGCTGAGGTAGAAGAATCGCTTGAACCTGGGAGGCAGAGGTTGCAATGAGCTGAGATCGCACCACTGCACTCCAGCCTGGACCACGAGAGCGAAACTCCGTCTCAAAAAAAAAATATATATATATACACACACACACATACACACACATATATATATAAATTAGCTAGGCATGGTGGTATGTGCCTGTAGCCCTAGCTACTCAGGAGGCTGAGGCAGGAGAATCTCTTGAACCTGAGAGGCAGAGGTTGCAGTGAGTCAAGATCGTGACACTGCACCCCAGCCTGGGCAATGCAGTGAGACTCTGTCTCAAAAAAAAAAAAAAAGAATCCTCAGGATTCTCATGGTAGCCATCAGCCTGGGGGCCTGCCGTGGCCAACCCTTCTGACTTTGTGCTTGATTTTACAAATGCTCTGCTGCCTCCTCCCTCCACCTTCCAGCCTCTAACTGATGTGTTTCAATCTCCCTTTTCTTACCCCACGCCCTCCCCACAACAACAGGGTTGAGTTCCAGAACAAGTTCTATGTCGGCGATGGTTACAAGTTTTCTCCATTTTCCTTTAAACACATCCTGGATGGCACAGCCGAGGAGTAGGCTGAGGGCTGCACCTCCCGCAGCGGTCTCCCTGCCAATGAAAGAAGTTCAGTCTGTCTTTGGTATCAGCCCCTGCAAGGCGTTCAATGGGAAGGTTGTTCTTGGCTCACCTGAAGCATGAAGCTGTGTATTATTTGGATATCAGCCTGTGGATTTGACACGACTTAACCATGTCAGAGAAGAAGGACTTTGGCAAGTGATTTTTGTCTTCGTGTGGGGTATTAATTCTCAAATAATAAAATAATTGAGAAATGAGGGGAGAATGCTAAACAGATGTCTTCTTGCAATATTTTAAATATTGTATTTGAGAAAATAAACATCTGAGTCATTCACTTTTTCCTTAAGATGTCTTTATTCGGCCAGACGCAGTGGCTCATGCCTCTAATCTTAGCACTTTGGGAGGCCAAGGCGGGTGGATCACCCAAGGTCAGGAGTTCAAGACCAGCCTGGCCAACATGGTGAAACCCCGTCTCTACTAAAAATACAGAAATTTGCTGGGTGTGGTGGCAGGTGCCTGTAATCCCAGCTACTCGGGAGGCTGAGGCAGGAGAATCACTTGGACCCTGGGGGGCGGAGGTTGCAGTGAGCCGAGATCATGCCACTGCACTTCAGCCTGGGAGACAGAGTGAGACTCCATCTCAAAAAAATAAGCAGTGAGCAGAGATTGCACCACTTCACTCCAGCCTGGGCGAAAGAGCGACACTCCATCTCAAAAAAAAAAAAAAAAAAAAGAAGTTTTTATTCAAAATTATTCCATACCAGACTGGGCACGGTGACTCATGCCTGTAATCCCAGCACTTTGGGAGGCTGAGGGGGGTGGATTACCTGAGGTTGGGAATCTTTGAGACCAGCCTGATCAATATGTTGAAACCCTGTCTCTACTAAAAATACAAAAATTAGCTGGGCATGGTGGGGGGCGCCTATAGTCCCAGCTGCTTAGGAGGCTGACGCAGGAGAATCGCTTGAACCCAGGAGGTGGAGGTTGCAGTGAGCCAAGATCGAGCCACCTCACTCTAGCCTGGGTGACAGAGCAAGACTCCATCTCGAAAAAAAAAATTATTTCATACCATTTACTACTGACTTATAGGCCAAAGCTGAACAACAGAGCTACACAAACTAATCCCAGAGAAGGATTATGCATATTCTATTTCCTCATTTCCTCCTTCCTCAAACACCTTTTTCCCTTGTCTAGGGCTAAGCATTACAAGCTTAGGAACTTTCTCATGAATTTTCACTGAGGAAGAAGAGATAATGTTCTCGTTTGGAGGGAGGGCTGCCCCCGGTGCGGCCCTCTGGATTGCTAAATCCTGTGAAAAGAAGTGTGGCAACAGGACATCATCAGGGACTTTGTTTACTGTCAATGCATGTTATGCTGGAGTAACTGGAGAAAGAGATTTGGAGGCTTTGACGAGTTCAGAAAATGGTGTGCTGGGAGGGAAACCACCAAGTGGTCTGGCCTGGTACTCCCTGGCTCTGTGGGCGCCAAAGTCATGCGTCATTTCTTAAGTGCCTGCACTAGCAGACTCCTAAGAGTCCGATAAGATAGATATATGATATACAAGATAACATATATATATATACGTTTGCATATATATATATAGAGAGAGGTAGGGTCTCACTCTTGCCCAGGCTGGAGTACAGTGGTGTGATCACAGCTCACTGCAGCCTCAACTTCCCTAGCTCAAATGTTCCTCCCACCTCAGCCTCCTGAGTAGCTGGGACTACAGGGGTGTACCACCATGCCCAGCTAATCTTTTTTAGTTTTTTGTAGAGTTGCATGGGTAGGGGGCGTCTCACTACTATGTTGCTCAGGCTGGTCTTGAATTCCTGGGCTCAAGCTATCCTCCCGCCTCAGCCTGTCAAAGTGCTGGGGTTACAGGCATGAGCCCCCAGCCCCACTGACTGTTTTGTCTGAATGGACTTTATCCATGTAGATTATTATCTTTTTGGTAACTATACTGATAGAATTAAGTATCATTGTCATTGTCTTTTTTATTTTTATTTATTTATTTATTTATTTATTTATTTATTTTTTTTGAGACGGAGTCTCGCTCTGTAGCCCAGGCTGGAGTGCAGTGGCCGGATCTCAGCTCACTGCAAGCTCCGCCTCCCGGGTTCACGCCATTCTCCGGCCTCAGCCTCCCGAGTAGCTGGGACTACAGGCGCCCGCCACCTCGCCCGGCTATTTTTTGTATTTCTTAGTAGAGACGGGGTTTCACCGTGTTAGCCAGGATGGTCTCGATCTCCTGACCTCGTGATCCGCCCATCTCGGCCTCCCAAAGTGCTGGGATTACAGGCTTGAGCCACCGCGCCCGGCCGTCTTTTTTATTTTTTTAGTGCCTTTGCAATTTACAAAGTACTTAATAGTATCTTATTTAATTTTTTTTTTTTTTTTTTTTTTTTTTTTTGAGACAGGACCTCACTCTGTCTCAGGGACATGCTGGAATTTAGTGGTGCAATCTCACCTCACTGCAACCTCCAGCCTCCCAGGTTCAAGCAATTCTCCAGCCTCAGCCTCCTGAGTAGCTGGGATTACAGACAACTGCCACCACCCATGGCTAATTTTTGTACTTTTAGTAGAGACGTGGTTTCACCATGTTGGCCAGGCTGGTGTCTTAAAATCCTGGCCTCAAGTGATCCACCCGCCTCGGCCTCCCAAAGTGCTGGGATTACAGGTGTGAGCCACCGCACCTGGCCAGTTCTAAATTTTCGTTGTTAGTAAAGTTCTAAAAGAGCTGATTAAATTCAAAATTACGCTTTGGATGAGACCCTGGTTTTTTTGTTGTTATTGTTTGTTTGTTTATTTTGAGACAGAGTCTTGCTCTGTCGCCCAGGCTGGAGTGCAGTGGCGCTAGATCGGCTCACTGCAAGCTCCGCCTCCCGGGTTCATGCCATTCTCCTGCCTCAGCCTCCCGAGTACTACAGGTGCCCGCGACAATGCCTGGCTAATTTTTTATATTTTCAGTAGAGATGGGGTTTCACCGTGTTAGCCAGGATGGTCTCAATCTCCTGACCTTGCAATCCGCCTGCCTCGGCCTCCCAAAGTGCTGGGATTACAGGCATGAGCCACTGCACCTGGCCGAGACCCTGTTTTTTAAGTGCCCACGTGCCCTGTGTGTGGTAAAACTGACTGGTGCTCATGGAAGCGGCATTGCTCAAACGTAAAAGGAAGCTTCTATGTCACCTTCCATGTCAGTGTCATGACTTTTCCAGCACAGTGGAAGGCACATATTAGATGCTCAATAAATGTTCACTTAATGAGGCTGAGCAAAAGAATGATGGCTAAGGTCAGAAGATGTACATGTTTGAGTCCCAACTTTGATGCGTTATCATGAGTGCCCTCAGGAAAGAAATGGAGTTGTTCCCCTCATTGCCAAATGGAAATAATGATCTCCACCTCTCTGGACTGTAGAAAAGGTGGTTATAAAGCCCTGGGTATGGAGGAGATACTGTCAGCGATGGCTGAACTGGGAGAATAGACTAAGACAGCATGCAAATGGTGGGATAAGAAATCCACCAATCCCATGCGCCCATGGCCACTGGATGATTTTCAGGTTCTCAGCTCACTACTGTCCATCTCAACAACTATCTAAAAAGAACACTGTGCTTAAGTGGATCACCAGCCTTTTGACCCTGAATTCTATTTTGTTTATTTTTATATACCACTCTGTAGTTTTAAAGTAGAATTAGGCCAGGCATGGTGGCTCATGCCTGTGATCCCAGAACTTCGCGAGGCCGAGGTGGTTGAATTGCTTGAGGCCAGGATTTTGGGCCCAGCCTGGCCAACATTGTGAAACCCCATCTCTACTAAAAGTATGAAAATTAGCTGGGCATGGTGGTGCACGCCTGTAATCCCAGCTACTCAGGAGGCAGAGGTTGCAGTGAGCCAAGATCATGCCACTGCACTTCAGCTTGGGAGACAGAGCAAGACTCCATCTCAAAAATAAATAAATAAATAAAAATAAATAATGTTTTTAAAGTAAAAATTAGAATTACCTAAAAGACATTGCACTTTTCAAGTGTATGACTGTGTAACAATATTAAACAGTTGTTTTATTAAGTGAATGCCTGAAAGTATTCAACATTAAATTCAATTCACAGTAATGTTTGCAAATCCGTTATTATCAATTCTTAAATATTTCAAATCAAGCAACTTGAAGTTCAGAAGCCTTGCTCTCAAATAACTCTTCTACAGTGACACAAAGACTGAAGGAGCCTACAAGTTGAGTCCCAGTCTCTTTTTTTTTTTTTTTTTTGAGACGGAGTCTTGCTCCGTCTCCCAGGCTGGGGTGCAGTGGCCGAATCTCAGCTCACTGCAAGCTCCGCCTCCCAGGTTTACGCCATTCTCCTGCCTCAGCCTCCCAAGTAGCTGGGACTACAGGCGCCTGCCATCTTGCCCGGCTAGTTTTTTGTATTTTTTAGTAGAGACGGGGTTTCACCGTGTTAGCCAGGATGGTCTCGATCTCCTGACCTCGCGATCCGCCCGTCTAGGCCTCCCCAAAGTGCTGGGATTACAGGCTTGAGCCACCGCGCCCGGCCTTTTGAGTCCCAGTCTCTAACCAACATGACTGTATCCTCACTGGTGAACTCGTGTGAGGAAGCTCCAAGGTTAAGAGGTGCGGGCCCCTCTCAGATCCTGCCAGATGCATCTGTGTGACCCATTGCAAGGGCAGTAATCACCATCAAAATCTTCACTTGCAATGGGTGCACACAGGATGAATGCAAACACCTAGTAAAGAAACTCGAATGGGCTATCCTGATAGGCTTTGCACTCATCCTTTACTCCTTTTTTATCTTTTTTTTTTTTTTTTTAGACAGAGTCTCATTCTCTCTCCCAGGCTGGAGTGCAGTGGCATGATGTTGGCCCACTGCAATCTCCGCCTCCCAGGCTCAAGCAATTCTCCTGCCTCATTCTCCCGAGTAGCTGGGACTACAGGCATGGACCACCGCTACCAGCTAATTTTTGTATTTTTAGTAAGATGGGATTTTGCCATGTTGGCCAGGCTGGTCTCGAACTCCTGACCTCAAGTGATTCACCTGCCTTGGCCTCCCAAAGTGCTTGGATTACAGGTGTGAGCCACCACTCCCAGCCCATCCTTCTTCTTCTTTTTTTTTTTTTTGACACAGAGTCTCACTCTGTTGCCCAGGCTGGAGTGCAATGGTGTGATCTCGGCTCACTTTAACCTCTGCCTCACAGGTTCAAGTGATTCGCCTGCCTCAGCCTCCCGAGTAGCTGGGATTACAGGCGCATGCCACCACACCTGGCTAATTTTGTATTTTTAGTAGAGACGGGGTTTCACCATGTTGGTCAGGCTGGTCTTGAACTCCTGACCTCAAGTGATCCACCCACCTCAGCCTCCCCAAGTGCTGGGATTACAGGCATGAGCCACCGCACCTGGCCCTTAAATCATGCTGTGGGCCCTCAGCTGGGACTCTTCAGCTGCAGCTTCTTGGTCAATTTCCTTCTCGGTTTGATGGCATACACACAGGGATTTGCCTCTCTGTTTGAAAGCCATGTTCTTGCTTTCTGGAATGTCAGATAACTTGATTTCAATTTTCGACATGGCCAACTCATCAGCAGAAGCACTGATGCTGGAAACAAACTGGGAGATGACATTCTTGGCAGCGTATGCAACACCCACAGCAGGTGTTGCAGTTTCCAAATAGGAGAACCCTTTCCTAGCCTTGCCATCCTCTTTCGAAGACTTTGCCCCATCAAAAATCTCAGTGCAATGGTAATCAGGGAAGTCAGGCACATTGATGTCTGTATGGAAATAACGAACAGAAGCAGGGCCATTGAGGCCCACAGAGTTGACCCAAGACTAGCCCACAGCCTGGCCACTCAGTGACTCCTGGCATAGCAAAGGGTGCTCCATGTACAGTACAGGCGGCTCCACGGTGGCGGGCACCATGGCCTATACCAGCGGCTACAATGCCTGCTACCCTGCAGGATATGGCCGACAGGATGGGCATGAACCTGCCCCTTAAGTCTAAACAATGGCTGTGAGCAAATTTTTGCAAGGGCAAAGCTTCCCTCTGCCCCTTGCCTAGGTGTTCTCTTTCAGAAATTCCTCCAGCTGTCCTGAGAACAACAGTAATTTCCTCCAAAGTTCGGCAGCCTCTTTCTGTCTTAACAAGAAATGTAATTTCCCCTTTAAAAGGGGATCAGGTGCAGGCTGCTGAGAAGAGGGTGTGCCCTAGGTGTCATTCACTTGCCCAGAATGCAAAGTTGGCCCTTAAAGATTCCTGATCTGAGACCCGACCTGAAAAGAGAGGATAAGATCAGGGAGCCAGGCGTCTTGGGAACACAAGTCTGGACACCCCTGAGAAGCCATCAGTGCTGCAACTTCCATCTAAGACTTGGCCACGGTGAGGGGAGCAAAAGAGCCTGAAATTGGAAGGCTGTCCAAGGAATATACAGAGGTGAGAAACTTGTGGGCAACATTGATCTGGACTTATTTTTTCCTGCTGCTGTAGAGGGTGGGAGTGGGGCATTGACAGTTTGTGGCTGAAGGCAAATGGAGCATGAAAATTTCATCTGATATTGCATAACAAATTACATCACACACCACACACAAAACTCAGTTTAAAAAAGATCTACTGTGGCCCAGTTATTTCTGATTAAAAAAAAATCAGTATAACAAAAAACAGTAGAATAAAATGTCAACCAGTCCTTTAGAATTAATTTTAATGGCTGGGCACGGTGGCTCACACCTGTAATCCCAGCACTTTGGGAGGCCGAGGCGGGCAGATCACAAGGTCAGGAGATCGAGACCATCCTGGCTAACACAGTGAAACGCCGTCTCTACTAAAAATACAAAAAATTAGCCGGGTGTGGTGGCGGGTGCCTGTAGTCCCAGCTACTCGGGAGGCTGAGGCAGGAGAATGGCATGAACCCGGGAGGCAGAGCTTGCAGTGAGCCGAGATCGCGCCACTGCACTCCAGCCTGGGCAACAGAGCCAGACTCCCTCCAATAAATAAATAAATAAATAAATAGAATTAGTTTTAATGAAGCTCGAACTCCATCTGAGCCTTGGGTTTCAGGGTAAATCCCCAATCTATCAGTTTCTTGCCAGGTTTTGTGAAGGTAGGTCAGGGATTACTTTCCCATTTTAGCTTTTTAGGAACTGATGGTGAGGGATGCAAAGCATTCTTTTCCATGTTATTCTCTATTTTCCTGAGTTGGTCTAACTGATCATCCATCTGCCATCCATCCATCCATCCATTCATCTATCCAGCCATCCTCTTACTGGGTTAGAAAGGATTTAGAATGACATAGGAAACCAGCTGGGCGTGGTGGCTCACGCCTGTAATCCCAGCACTTTGGGAGGCCGAGGCGGGTGGATCACAAGGTCGGGAGTTCAAGACCAGCCTGACCAAGATGGTGAAACCCCGTCTCTACTAAAAATACAAAAAGATTAGCCAGGCATGGTGGTGGGTGCCCGTAATCCCAGCTATTCAGGAGGCTGAGGCAGGAGAATCGCTTGAACCCAGGAGGTGGAGGTTGCAGTGAGCCGAGATCATGCCATGACACTCCAGCCTAGGCAACAGTGAGACTCTGTCTCAAAAAAAAAAAAAAAGACATAGGGGACCAAAGAACAGAGGATGTCAACTCAGCCTTTCCAGCGTTCCATTTCTGAGTTAAGATTGCAATCTCTATCCCTGAATAATGTTCCTCATCTCCATCTCTCAAACACTTTGTTCTCTTCTTTCTTTATGTAGCTTTTGGCTGAAACTCTAGAAACTACTAAGAAAATACATTTCATATATATGCTAACTAACTTTGAGTTTGTGTTTGAGTGTCCTTTTAATGACTGGGAGAGTAAGCCCCTTTACAACGTACAGATGTGAACGCTGCGATCCTGATAATCTCCTGCCAACAACCCTGTGCCCCACAACTTGCTCCACCAAAGGAATCCTGTTGTTGAAAACTCTATATCCTAATAGGGTGGGAATGAGGACTTTCTCTGTTGCGGGTAAACCTGTACGTTTGTTTCTTCCCCTTCTTGGCAAATTCCCCTGACACTGGGGACCCACCTTGCCCTGATCATCTTTAAGGGCCGTGCACTGGGAAGACCGGTGTTACAATTGACAGGCACCGAACACTGTTCTGGTGGCAGGGCAAGGGCCGGCTTGCTCCTCTGAGCCACACCTCACCGCCAGCCCTTTTTTTCACCCTCACTCCACCCCCTGCACCAACTATGCCTTTGGAAGAACTGAAGTTTGAAAGCTTCTTCTTTCTCTAAAATATATTGATTTTGCAATGTGGAAAACAGGAGAATTTTGGGTGAAAAGTATCCATTTTGTTGAGCCTCTCATAAGTAAGATGAAGTGACTAGTTTGGAGAGGTTTTGAGGTCTTATTTTCCAGTAGGAAAGTAGCACACTGAGAACACAATTTCCCAACACCACTCAAGTTTACCTGTAAAATAAAATCAACCTGTTTTAGAAAACAAGTGACTTTTTCTCCCCCTTTTGGGAAATTTTTTATTTGATCCCAGTGTGTTCTAATATTAGCAGAACATTAGCAATAAATGCCTTTTGGATACATATATATTTGGTAACTCTGTAGATACTTTATTTTTATTTTTATTTTCTGAGGTGGAGTTTTGTTCTTGTTGCCCAGGCTGGAGTGCAACGGCACAATCTCAGCTCACTGCAACCTCTGCCTCCCAGGTTCAAGCGATTCTCCTGCCTCAGCCTCCCAAGTAGCTGGGACTACAGGCACCCACCACCATGCCCAGCTGATTTTTTGGAGATGGAGTTTCACTCTGTCACCCAGGCTGGAGTGCAGTGGCTTGATCTCAGCTCACTGCAACTTCTGCCTCCTAGGTTCAAGCAATTCTCCTGCCTCAGCCTCCCGAGTAGCTGGGACTATAGGCGTGTGCTACCACGCCCAGCTAATTTTTGTATTTTTAGTAGAAACGGGGTTTCACCATATTCCCCAGACTGGTCTCAAACTCCTGACCTCAGGTGATCCACCCTCCTGGGCCTCCCAAAGTGCTGGGATTACAGGCGTGAGCCACCGCCCCCAGCCTGTAGATACTTCAAAACATTTCTGAGTAAATGCTTTGTGATTGTGGTGAAATTGTAAAAATTTGTTTGATGGCTTTGCTCAGAGATGAGAGACAGTACTACCAAGAGGACTTTTGATGCAATGGCACATTGACGTATTTTATAAACATCATCTCGTTTCATTGTCATCACACACTTAAGGGAAAGTTTATCAGTTGAGAATTGAACAAAACCTCAAGTAACAGAGACCAGAAATCACAGTGGCTTGGACCTAAGAGGTATATTTCTTTCCTTCGTACATGGTGTCTGGAGATGAGCAGTTCAAGGCTGCAGGAGATCTCCTGGTCCTCGGTTTCCAGGCTGTTGCTTTCATGCTGGCCAGATTTGGTCCAAAGTTTCCATCTTTCCATTTGCATCATGACCTGAGATGCCAGCCGGAGGGCCAGCCACCCTGCCTGTAGTCTAGCGAGGGGGTGTGAGGAAGAGGCAAGGGGCAGGAGAAGGTTTTCCCTGAAGCCCCAACAACCTTCACCTGCATCTCAGTCGCCACTGCCACCAGCAAGGTACAAAGGAAGCCCTGATGTTGGGTAGGCAATAGCAATTTCTCCCACCGGCACGTAGAATTATTTTTATTCCCAGATGAGGAAATGCAGGCAGAAGAAATGGAGTAAGTTTAATCTCGAGCTCACCATGACTACTGGCTTTCTTCCTTCTCCCCCTCCCTTCTTTTCCCCTCCTTCTTTCCCTCCATTCTTTCCTTCCTCCTCTTGCTTCATTCCCACCTCTACTCTTCCCTCATCCCTTCCTTTCTTCTCTTCCCTCCTTCCTTTCTTTTTTCCCTCTCTCCATTCCTGTCATCTTCTCCTCTTTTTCACTACTTCTTCCTTCCCTCTTTTCCTCTTTCCTCCCTTCCTCTGTCCTTTCTTCCTTCTTTCCTTTCCATGTCTGTTAATTTAGTTGGCATAAAATGATACCTAAAGATTTTTAAATTATAATTTACATTCATCTTGTGAATTGTTTGTTCATACAATTTGCCTGTGAATCTACTGGGATGATCTTCTTTCTTCTTCTTTCTCTTCTGTCTCTTCTCTCTTCTTCTTCCTCTCCTCCTCCCCCTTCTCCTTCTTTTCCTTCTTCTCTTTCTTCTCCTTCTTCTTTTCTTCCTTCTCCTCCTCTTGTTCTTCCTTTTCCTCTTCTTCTTCTTCTTTTTTTTTTTTTTTTGAGACAGAGTCCACCTCTGTGGCTGGAGTGCAGCGGGTGGCATGATCGCAGTTCGCTGGAGCCCCCACCTTTCAGGCTCAAGCGATTCTCCCACCTCAGCCTCCCAAGTAGCTGGAACCACAGGCATGTGCCACCACACAGGGCTAATTTTTTAAAGAACTTTTGTGTAGAGGCCAGGTCTCACTATATTGCCCAGACTGGCCATTAGAATCTTAATATTTTTGTCTTGTAATTTGTGGTTTATATCTGCTACAAACATTTACTGGGTACCTGTATTTTTGTGGCAATTTTTTTCTTGTACTTTTAATTTTAAAAAACTATGGTAGGCCGGGCGCGGTGGCTCAAGCCTGTAATCCCAGCACTTTGGGAGGCCGAGGCGGGTGGATCACGAGGTCAGGAGATCGAGACCATCCTGGCTAACATGGTGAAACCCCGTCTCTACTAAAAATACAAAAAACTAGCCGGGCGTGGTGGCGGGCGCCTGTAGTCCCAGCTACTCGGAGGCTGAGGCAGGAGAATGGCGTGAACCTGGGAGGCGGAGCTTGCAGTGAGCCGGGATCGCGCCACTGCACTCCAGCCTGGGTGACACAGCACGAGACTCCGTCTCAAAAAAAAAAAAAAACAAAAAAAACAAACAAAAAAAAACTATGGTAAAATATACATAACTTCAAATTTGCCATTGTAACATTTTTATTTTTTAATTTATTAGTATTATTATTATTTTTGTAGAGATGGGGGTCTCACTCTGTTGCCCAGGCTGGTCTCAAATTCCTGACCTCAAGCAATCCTTCCACCTTTGCATCCCAAAGTGCTGGGATTACAGGTATGTACCACCATGCCCAGCCTGTAATAGTTTCAAAGTGAACAATTCAGTGGCATGTGGTACATTCACAATATTGTGTACCCATCACCACTATCAAACAGGGCCTTTTATGCCAGGCTACCCTGTGGACTTCTGACCAATCATTTGATCGTCTCCAGGTCAAGTGCCTATCCCTGGCCCAATAGGTCATGGCTAGTAATGGAGAGCAGGTGGGGGCATGTGGCACAAAAACACAGGCCTTGGCTGGGCATGGTGGCTCACATCTGTAAGTCCCAGCACTTTGGGAGACTGAGGGAGGAAGATTGCCTGAGCCCAGGAGTTTAAGACCAGTCTGGTCAACATGGTAAGACCCCGTTTCTACCAAAATTTTAAAAATTAGCCAGACTGGCCAGGGCACGGTGGCTCATGCCTGTAATCCTAGCACTTTGCGAGGCTAAGGCAAGTGGATCACCTGAGGTCAGCAGTTCAACACCAGCCTGACCCCCATCTCTACCAAAAATACAAAAAATTAGCTGGATATGGTAGCAGGTGCCTGTAATCCCAGCTACTTGGGAGGTTGAGACAGGAGAATCGCTTGAACCCAGGAGGCGGAGGTTGCAGTGAGCCGAGATTGTACCATTGCACTCCAACCTGGGGACAAGAGAAAACTCTGTCTCAAAAAAAAAAAAAAAATAATAGCCAAGCATGGGAGTGTGCACCTGTGATTCCAGCTACTTGGGAGGCTGAAGCCAGAGGATCAGTTGAGCCCAGGAGGAGGAGGTTGAGGCTGCAGTGAGCCATGTTCATGCTACTGCACTCCAGCCTGGGCAACAGACAAGACCCTATCTCAAGAAAAGAAAAAAAAAAAAGGCAGACCTGCCTGGCATAGGGAGCACTGTGGGCAGCCTGTCAATAACATGTGAGTAACATGTCAACATGGCCTCAGTGGTTCATTTTTTCCAAAAAGAATTCTTGGTGAAGGAAAACAGTCTTTCTAAAAATTCAAACTAGGCTGGGTGAGGTGGCCCACGCCGGTAATCCCAGCACTTTGGGAGGCCAAGGTGGGCAGATCACCTGAGGTCAGGGGTTCAAGACAAGCCTAGCCAACATGGTGAAACCCTGTCTCTACTAAAAATACAAAACTGCCCAGGGGTGGTGGCATATGCCTGTAGTCGCACCTACTTGGGAGGCTGAGACAGGAAAATCGCTTGAACCCAGGAGGCAGCAGCTCTGAGCAGAGATCACGCCACGGCCCTCCAGCCTGGGTGAGACAGAGTGAGACTCTGCCCCAAAATAAATACAAAAATAAATAATAAATAAAAATGCAAACAATGCATAAAAATATAAAGTAAAAAAAGAGAACCCAGAAACCTAAAATCTAAACCCTGCAAGTAATATGTACGTCACCCTTTTTCTCTTGGGCAACTACTACTTGTCTTTGAAGTCTCAGTTTAGACTTCCCTACAGAAGCTCCGCCAGGTCTCAAGACTCACAAGAGAAGGGGCCCTCTCTTATGTTGCCAGAGCATCCTTCACTAACTTTGTCGCCATATCTGCCATACCTGAATGTTTGCCTTTTTTCTCTTTGAGACAGAGTCTCACTGTGTTGCCCATGCTGTAGTGCAGTAGTATGATCACGGCTAACGGCAGCTTCAACCTCCCAGGCTCAGGTGATCCTCCCACCTCAGCCTCCCAGGTAGCTATGACTACAGGTGGGCACCACCACACCGACTGAATTTCTGTATTTGAGGTAGAGATGGGGTTTTTGCCATGTTGCCCAGGCTAGTGTCAAACTACTGGGCTCAAGCAATCCGCCCACCTCGGCTTTCCAAAGTGCTGGGAATACAGGTGTGAGCCATTGTGCCTGGTGGAATACTTGCCTTTCTCCCACAGTAGACTGCAAGTTCTTTGGAAGCAGGAACTCTTTTCAGTGTATTTTATTGTCTGATGCCTAGTAGTGCTCAAGAAATATTTGTTGAAAGACTAAACACAGTTTTGGATAACATCTTTGCTGAAATCATTCCATCTATAAAAGTATGTATTTAAATAATTTTATAAATTGGCTGTGTGTGGTGGCTCATGCCTGTAATCCCAGCACTTTAGGAAGCTGAGGCAGGTGGATCACCAGAGGTCAGGAGTTTGAGACTAGCCTGGCCAACATGGTGAAACCCTGTCTCTACTAAAAATACAAATATTAGCTGGGCATGGTGGCAAGCGCCTGTAATGCCAGCTACTCAGGAGGCTGAGGCATGAGAATCGCTTGAACCCGGGAGGCGGAGGTTGCAGTGAGCCAAGATCATTGCACTCCATCCTGGGTAATAAGAGTGAAACTCTGTCTCAAAACAAACAAACAAAATAATAATAATTTTATAAATCGGTATCATTATATAGACACATATTGGAAAACACAGTTCAACACTCAATAGCCTCACTTAAGAGCTTCTATATGGCATTCTATTATGGGAATATATTATCATTTGTTTAACCGCTTCTCTACTGTTGAGCATTTAGGTTGTATCTAATTCTTTTGTTGTTGTTGTTGTTGTTAAAACAACAGTGTGGGCCGGCTTGGTGACTCATGCCTGTAATCTCAGCACTTTGGGAGGCAGAGGCAGGTGGATCACCTGAGGTCAGGAGTTCGAGACCAGCCTGGCCAACATGGTGTAACTCCACCTCTACTAAAAATACAAAAAATTAGGTGGGCATGGTGGCAGGCACCTGTAATCCCAGCTACTCAGGAGGCTGAGGCAGGAGAATCACTTGAACCCAGGAGGCGGAGGTTGCAGTGAGCCAAGATCACACCATTGAACTCTAGCCTGGGCAACAGAGCAAGACTCCATCTCAAAAACAAACAGAAAAAACAACAGTGTGGTGATCTTCCTTATGCCCACCTATATCGTCGTATACTTGTTTGACTATCTCATGAGGATGAGTCCTCAGAGTGAAATTGCTCAGTCAACAATTCTGTCATCCGATGCCTCACTGCCTTCGAGAAAGGTTGTACCAATTTACACGTCTGCCAATAGTTCGAGTGCCTATTTCTCTTACACTTGGTATAATCAATCTTTTAAATTCTTGCAAATCTGACAGAGAAGAATTGTAACTCCCTTTAATGTGAAGGTACGGTGCAGGTGAACACGGTTTCATAGATTGGCCAGCCACTGTATGTATTCTTCATGTCCCTGATGCCTCCATCTTTTCCTTCCTGAGCTGTAAGAGCTTCTGTTAAACATGTAGGTTTCATATTCTGTTTTGCTGTTTAGCTTTCTTTAAATTTATAAATTTTTTCTTGAAGTAATAAGGGCACATGGCAACACATCAAATAGTAAAATGAGTTTATAACAGAAATAAGCAATCTCCTGCTTCAACTTCCCACATCCCCAAAGAAATTCTTTCCTTCCTCCCTCCCTCCCTGACTCCCTCTCTGCGTCCCTCCCTTCCTTCCTTCCTTCCTTCTTCCTTTTTCCTTCTTTTCTTTCTTTCTTTTTTCTTTTTCTTTCTTTCTTTCTTTTTCTCTCTCTTTCTTTCTTTCTCCTTCCCCCTCCCTCCCTCCCCTTCCTTCCTTCCTTTCTTCCTTCCTTCCTTCTTTCCTTCCCTCTCTCCCCCTCCTCCCTCTCTCTTTCTTTTCTCCTCCCTCCCTCCCTCCCTCCTTTCTCTTTTCTCCTCCCTCCCTCCTTTCTCTTTCTTTTCTTTCTTTCTTCTCTCTCTTTCCCTCCCTCCCTTCCTTCCTCCTTTTTCTTTCTTTTTTCTTTTCTTTCTTTCTTTCTTTCTCTCTTTCTCTCTCTCCTTCCCCCCCTCCCTCCCTCCCTTTCCCTCCTTCCTTTCTTCCTTCCTTCCTTTCTTCCTTCCTTCCTTCCCTCCCTCCCTCCCTCCCCCTCCTCCCTCTCTCTTTCTTTTCTCCTCCCTCCCTCCCTCCTCTTTCTTTTCTTTTCTTTCTTTCTTCTCTCTCTCTTTCCCTCCCTCCCTTCCTTCCTCCTTTTTCTTTTTTCTTTTCTTTTCTTTCTTTCTTTCTTTCTTTCTTTCTTTCTTTCTTTCTTTCTTTCTTTCTTTCTTTCTTTCTCTCTATCTATCTATCTATCTATCTATCTATCTATCTAAAAGAGGCAAGGTCTCATTATGTTGCCCAGGCTGATCTCACACTCCTGGCCTCAAGGGATGCTCTTGCCTCCGCCTCCCAAAGTGCTGGGATTTCAGGCATTGGAAATACAATTTTGATAAAGATCCGAGCCCTGGGGTTGCCTAACGTCAGGAATCCTGACTCACCAACTCACTTTGTAAGCCCCATCTTGATCTCTGGGTGCTTCTCCAGTCTTGTTTCTTGTCAGTTTTCCTTAGTGCCCCACCAGCGCTCCAGACCCATCCATTTCATACGCAGTGGCCCTGAGGAGCGCTTTTTTTTTTTTTTTTTTTCTCCTGAGCCAGCATCTCCCTCTGTTGCCCAGGCTGGAGTGCAGTGGCGCTATCATGGCCTCGAACTCCCAGGCTCATGTCATTCTACCGCCGCAGCTTCCCAAGTAGCTGGGACCACAGGTGCATGCCACCATGCCTGGGCCAATTTTTGTATTTTTTTTTTTTTGGTAGAGACAGGGTTTTGCCTTGTTGCCTAGGCTGGCCTCAAACTCTTGGGCTCAAGCAGTTCCCCTGCCTTTGCCTCCCAAGTAACTGGGACTATAGGCACACACCGCTACACTTGGCTAATTTTTTTTTTTTGGTAGAGACAGGGTTTTGCTATGTTGCCCAGGCTTGTCTTGAACTCCTGGGCTCAAACAATCCTCCTGCCTTGGCTTCCCACAGTGCTGGGATTACAGGTGTGAGCCGCTGTGGCTGGCCTGAAGAACTATCTCCTGAAGATGCAGTACTCCCTGGGCCCCTCTGGGTGTTTGCCCCTGCAGCCCCCTTGCCTGAAATAGTCCCTTCTTTAACTCTCTCCCCACCTGATACTTAATTCCTTCTTCATAACTCAGCTGGAAATCTTCCTTCCTAGTCCCCCAGTCTGGAAGATACCTGCCTGGGATTCTGGGGCATGCTGTTAACCTAGCTTCAGTTATGATTGTCTCGATGAGCCTGTCTCCCTACTGGACTATGAGCTCCTTGGAAGCAAAGACCCTGACTTTTATATTAGCATTCCCGGCGTTGGGCATAATGCCTAGAACAGAGAAGCCAGGCCGAGGTGTGTGCTGAGTGGATAGAAGCGAAAGCAGTAAAGTGTGTGATTATTCATTTCCAGTAGAAACTCCAGTGTTCAGCATTTGTGCAATCTTCACAGCTCAGCTGTGCTTGTTTCCTCACACAAACTCACATACACACACTTTCACATGTGCATGAACGCTCAGATGCATACACTCAGCCCTGCGAGTACCTGCAGCACAGACACCCACAAGCATGCCTTTTTTTTTTTTGAGACGAAGTCTCGCCCTGTCACCAGGCTGGAGTGCAGTGGTGCGATCTCGGCTCACTGCAACCTCCGCCTCCCAGGTTCAAGCAGTTCTTCTGCCTCAGCCT